>NW_024608971.1:77500-94588 GCF_018296145.1 Oncorhynchus tshawytscha
GAGTAGTGCACTATATAGGGAACAGGGCCCTGGTCTAGAGTAGTGCACTATATAGGGAACAGGGCCCTGGTCTAGAGTAGTGCACTATATAGGGAACAGGGCCCTGGTCTAGAGTAGTGCACTATATAGGAACAGGGCCCTGGTCTAGAGTAGTGCACTACATAGGGAATAGGGTGGCATAGGGCCCTGGTCTAGAGTAGTGCACTATATAGGGAACAGGGCCCTGGTCTAGAGTAGTGCACTATATAGGGAACAGGGCCCTGGTCTAGAGTAGTGCACTATATAGGGAACAGGGCCCTGGTCTAGAGTAGTGCACTATATAGGGAACAGGGCCCTGGTCTAGAGTAGTGCACTATATAGGGAACAGGGCCCTGGTCTAGAGTAGTGCACTATATAGGAATAGGGCTCTGGTCTAAAGTAGTGCACTATATAGGGAATAGGGCCCTCGTCTAAAGTAGTGCACTATATAGGGAATAGGGCCCTGGTCTAGAGTAGTGCACTATATAGGGAATAGGACCCTGGTCTAGAGTAGTGCACTATATAGGGAATAGGGCCCTGGTCTAGAGTAGTGCACTATATAGGGAATAGGGCCCTGGTCTAGAGTAGTGCACTATATAGGGAACAGGGCCCTGGTCTAGAGTAGTGCACTATATAGGGAATAGGGCCCTGGTCTAGAGTAGTGCACTATATAGGGAACAGGGCCCTGGTCTAGAGTAGTGCACTATATAGGGAACAGGGCCCTGGTCTAGAGTAGTGCACTATATAGGGAACAGGGCTGTAGTATAAAGTAGTGCACTATATAGGGAACAGGGCCCTGGTCTAGAGTAGTGCACTATATAGGGAACAGGGCCCTGGTCTAGAGTAGTGCACTATATAGGGAATAGGGCTCTGGTCAACAGTAGTGTTCTATATAGGGAATATTGCCCTGGTCTAGAGTAGTGCACTATATAGGGAATAGGGCCCTGGTCTAAAGTAGTGCACTATATAGGGAACAGGGCCCTGGTCTAGAGTAGTGCACTATATAGGGAATAGGGCCCTGGTCTAGAGTAGTGCACTATATAGGGAACAGGGCCCTGGTCTAGAGTAGTGCACTATATAGGGAATAGGGCCCTGGTCTAGAGTAGTGCACTATATAGGGAATAGGGCTCTGGTCTAAAGTAGTGCACTATATAGGGAATAGGGCTCTCTGGTCTGAAGTAGTGCACTATATAGGGAATAGGTCCCTCGTCTAAAGAAGTGCACTATATAGGGAATAGGGCTGTAGTATAAAGTAGTGCACTATATAGGGAATAGGGCCCTGGTCTAAAGTAGTGCACTATATAGGGAATAGGGCCCTGGTCTAAAGTAGTGCACTATATAGGGAATAGGGCTCTGGTCTAAAGTAGTGCACTATATAGGGAATAGGGCTCTCTGGTCTGAAGTAGTGCACTATATAGGGAATAGGGACCTGGTCTAAAGTAGTGCACTATATAGGGAATAGGGCTCTGGTCTAAAGTAGTGCACTATATAGGGAATAGGGCCCTCGTCTAAAGTAGTGCACTATATAGGGAATAGGGTCCTGGTCTAAAGTAGTGCACTATATAGGGAATAGGGCTCTGGTCTAAAGTAGTGCACTATATAGGGAATAGGGCCCTGGTCTAAAGTAGTGCACTATACAGGGAATAGGGTCCTGGTCTAAAGTAGTGCACTATATAGGAATAGGGCTCTCTGGTCTGAAGTAGTGCACTATATAGGGAATAGGGCCCTGGTCTAAAGTAGTGCACTATATAGGGAATAGGGCTCTGGTCTAAAGTAGTGCACTATATAGGGAATAGGGCCCTCGTCTAAAGTAGTGCACTATATAGGGAATAGGGTCCTGGTCTAAAGTAGTGCACTATATAGGGAATAGGGCTCTGGTCTAAAGTAGTGCACTATATAGGGAATAGGGCCCTGGTCTAAAGTAGTGCACTATATAGGGAATAGGGCTCTGGTCTAAAGTAGTGCACTATATAGGGAATAGGGCCCTCGTCTAAAGTAGTGCACTATATAGGGAATAGGGTCCTGGTCTAAAGTAGTGCACTATATAGGGAATAGGGCTCTGGTCTAAAGTAGTGCACTATATAGGGAATAGGGCCCTCGTCTAAAGTAGTGCACTATACAGGGAATAGGGTCCTGGTCTAAAGTAGTGCACTATATAGGGAATAGGGCCCTGGTCTACATTAGTGCACTATATAGGGAATAGGGCCCAGAAAGTAGTGCACTATATAGGGAATAGGGCCCTGGTCTAAAGTAGTGCACTATATAGGGAATAGGGCCCTGGTCTAAAGTAGTGCACTACATAGGAATAGGGTCCTGGTCTAAAGTAGTGCACCTGGGAATAGGGTGCCATTTAAAGTAGTCTTAGTGGAATAGGGTCCTGGTCTAAAGTAGTGGTCTACATAGAAGGAATAGGGTGCCATTTACCCAGGTAGTCTTAGTGTGCACTTTAGCTTTTCATTCCGTATAACAAACGTAATGGGAGATAGCGATCTGGTAACAGATCTGGTCTGGTCCTCAGGCTAGGAAGGTCTACCATTTGGCTACAGGCAATGATTCACCCAGATAGATGAGCTGTCTGCCTAGCCTGAGAGAGAGAGAGACAGAGAGAGAGAGAGAGACAGAGAGAGAGAGAGACAGAGAGAGAGAGAGAGACAGAGAGAGAGAGAGAGAGAGAGAGAGAGAGAGAGAGACAGAGAGAGACAGAGAGAGAGAGAGAGAGAGAGAGAGAGAGAGAGAGAGAGAGAGAGTGAGAGACAGAGAGAGAGAGAGAGAGAGACAGAGAGAGAGACAGAGAGAGAGAGAGACAGAGTGACCCCATTTTTTCCTGCAGAATATCTTGGGACCCCATTTTATTTCCCCAGTAAGTTGTGGCCCCACCCTACCCCAAATCTAATGACACAACTTTAAAAACTGTAGATAATTTGTGTGTTTATTTAATCAACTGCATTTTCATGTTTTGTAAAAATTGAAAGAAACCAATAAATCCATCTACTCAATAACATTGTATCTTTCAAATGATCCTTCTCTAAATCTTTTGGATATTGTCCAATACAATGAATTGGTGGTGACCGACCCAGGGGGTCCTGGATGGTGACTGGCCTGGTGGTGACTGGCCTGGTGGTGACTAGCTTAGGGGGTCCTGGTGGTGACTGGCCTAGGGGGTCCTGGTGGTGACTGGCCTGGTGGTGACTGGCCTGGAGGGTCCTGGTGGTGACTGGCCTGGAGGGTCCTGGTGGTGACTGGCCTGGTCCTGGTGGTAAAAGGCCTAGGGGTCCTGGTGGTGACTGGCCTGGTGGTGACTGGCCTGGAGGGTCCTGGTGGTGACTGGCCTGGAGGGTCCTGGTGGTGACTGGCCTGGTGGTGACTGGCCTGGTGGTGACTGTCCTGGTGGTGACAGGACTAGGGGGTCATGGTGGTGACAGGCCTAGGGGTCCTGGTGGAGACAGGCCTAGGGGGTCCTGGTGGTGACAGGCCTAGGAGGTCCTGGTGGTGACAGGCCCAGGGGGTCCTGGTGGTGACAGGCCTAGGGGTCCTGGTGGTGACAGGCCTAGGGGTCCTGGTGGTTACAGGCCTAGGGGTTCCTGGTGGTGACAGGCCTAGGGGTCCTGGTGGTGACTGGCCTGGTGGTGACTGGCCTAGGGGTCCTGGTGGTGACTGGCCTGGTGGTGACTGGCCTAGGGGTCCTGGTGGTGACTGGCCTGGAGGATCCTGGTGGTGACTGGCCTGGGGGTCCTGGTGGTGACTGGCCTAGCGGGTGCTGGTGGTGACTGGCCTGGGGGTCCTGGTGGTGACTGGCCTGGTGGTGACTGGCCTGGTGGTGACTGGCCTGGTGGTGACAGGCCTGGTGGTGACAGGCCTGGTGGTGACAGGCCTAGACCTCCAGGGTCACCAGGCTGTCACTACACACAAGGACGTAGGCCAGGGGGACTCATCTTTGGTTAGGGTGACAGGAAACTCTGGAAACTCTGGTGGTGACATATGGACTCCTGGTGGTGACAGGCCTGATGGGGTCCTAGTGGTGACAGGCCCAGATGGACCTCTGCTGGTACAGGTCCATCCCTGGCCTCTGGTGACCAGGCCTAGGAAACTCTGCTGGTCTGTCCCAGATGGCCTGGTGGTGACTCCATCCCTAGGAAACTCTGGTGGACCAGACCAGTCTGTCCCTGGAAACTCTGCTGGTACCAGACCAGGCCAGTATCCCTGATGGAAACTCTGCTGGTGACCAGTCTGTCCCCAGATGGAAACTCTGCTGGTACCAGACCAGTCAGACCAGTCCGTCCCTGATGGAAACTCTGACTGGTACCAGGGGTCTGTCCCAGATGGAAACTCTGCTGGTACCAGACCAGTCTGTCCCTGGGGGTCCTGGTACCAGACCAGGTGATGGAAACTCTGGTGGTACCAGACCTGTCCCTGATGGAAACTCTGCTGGTACCAGACCAGTCTGTGGTGATGGAAACTCTGCTGGTACCAGACCAGGTCCCGATGGAAACTCTGCTGGTACCAGACCAGGTCCCTGATGGAAACTCTGTGAGTACCAGACCAGTCTGACCCCATGGAAACTCTGCACCAGACCAGCGTCCCTGATCACTACTGTTGGTACCAGACCAGTCTGTCCCTGATGGAAACTCTGCTGGTACCAGACCAGTCTGTCCCTGATGGAAACTCTTGGTACCAGACCAGTCTGTTGATGGAAACTCTGCTGGTACCAGACCAGTCTGTCCCTGATGGAAACTCTGCTGGTACCAGACCAGTCTGTCCCCGATGGAAACTCTGCTGGTACCAGACCAGTCCAGACCAGTCCGTCCCTGATGGAAACTCTGCTGGTACCAGACCAGTCTGTCCCTGATGGAAACTCTGCTGGTACCAGACCAGTCTGTCCCTGATGGAAACTCTGCTGGTACCAGACCAGTCTGTCCCCGATGGAAACTCTGCTGGTACCAGACCAGTCTGTCCCTGATGGAAACTCTGTTGGTACCAGACCAGTCTGTCCCTGATGGAAACTCTGTTGGTACCAGACCAGTCTGTCCCTGATGGAAACTCTGTTGGTACCAGACCAGTCTGTCCTCTGTTGGTACCAGAAACAGTCTGTCCCTGATGGAAACTCTGCTGGTACCAGACCAGTCTGTCCCTGATGGAAACTCTGCTGGTACCAGACCAGTCCAGACCAGTCTGTCCCTGATGGAAACTCTGCTGGTACCAGACCAGTCTGTCCCCGATGGAAACTCTGCTGGTACCAGACCAGTCTGTCCCTGATGGAAACTCTGTTGGTACCAGACCAGTCTGTCCCTGATGGAAACTCTGCTGGTACCAGACCAGTCTGTCCCTGATGGAAACTCTGCTGGTACCAGACCAGTCTGTCCCTGATGGAAACTCTGCTGGTACCAGACCAGTCTGTCCCTGATGGAAACTCTGCTGGTACCAGACCAGTCTGTCCCTGATGGAAACTCTGTTGGTACCAGACCAGTCTGTCCCTGATGGAAACTCTGCTGGTACCAGACCAGTCTGTCCCTGATGGAAACTCTGCTGGTACCAGACCAGTCCAGACCAGTCTGTCCCTGATGGAAACTCTGCTGGTACCAGACCAGTCTGTCCCTGATGGAAACTCTGCTGGTACCAGACCAGTCTGTCCCTGATGGAAACTCTGCTGGTACCAGACCACCAGACCAGTCTGTCCCTGATGGAAACTCTGTTGGTACCAGACCAGTCCAGACCAGTCTGTCCCTGATGGAATCTCTGCTGGTACCAGACCAGTCTGTCCCAGATGGAAACTCTGCTGGTACCAGACCAGTCTGTCCCAGATGGAAACTCTGTTGGTACCAGACCAGTCTGTCCCAGATGGAAACTCTGCTGGTACCAGACCAGTCTGTCCCTGATGGATACTCTGTTGGTACCAGACCACCAGACCAGTCTGTCCCTGATGGAAACTCTGTTGGTACCAGACCAGTCTGTCCCGATGGAAACTCTGTTGGTACCAGACCTCTCTGTCCCCGATGGAAACTCTGTTGGTACCAGACCAGTCCAGACCAGTCTGTCCCTGATGGAAACTCTGTTGGTACCAGACCAGTCCAGACCAGTCTGTCCCTGATGGAAACTCTGTTGGTACCAGACCAGTCCAGACCAGTCTGTCCCTGATGGAAACTCTGTTGGTACCAGACCAGTCTGTCCCTGATGGAAACTCTGCTGGTACCAGACCAGTCCAGACCAGTCTGTCCCTGATGGAAACTCTGTTGGTACCAGACCAGTCTGTCCCCGATGGAAACTCTGTTGGTACCAGACCAGTCTGTCCCCGATGGAAACTCTGCTGGTACCAGACCAGTCTGTCCCAGATGGAAACTCTGTTGGTACCAGACCAGTCCAGACCAGTCTGTCCCTGATGGAAACTCTGTTGGTACCAGACCAGTCCAGACCAGTCTGTCCCTGATGGAAACTCTGTTGGTACCAGACCAGTCCAGACCAGTCTGTCCCTGATGGAAACTCTGTTGGTACCAGACCACCAGACCAGTCTGTCCCTGATGGAAACTCTGTTGGTACCAGACCAGTCCAGACCAGTCTGTCCCTGATGGAAACTCTGCTGGTACCAGACCTCTCTGTCCCCGATGGAAACTCTGCTGGTACCAGACCTCTCTGTCCCCGATGGAAACTCTGCTGGTACCAGACCAGTCTGTGCCAGATGGAAACTCTGTTGGTACCAGACCAGTCCAGACCAGTCTGTCCCTGATGGAAACTCTGCTGGTACCAGACCAGTCTGTCCCTGATGGAAACTCTGTTGGTACCAGACCAGTCTGTCCCTGATGGAAACTTTGTTGGTACCAGACCAGTCTGTCCCACTCTGCTGGTACCAGACCAGTCTGTCCCTGATGGAAACTCTGCTGGTACCAGACCAGTCTGTCCCTGATGGAAACTCTGTTGGTACCAGACCAGTCTGTCCCTGATGGAAACTCTGTTGGTACCAGACCAGTCTGTCCCTGATGGAAACTCTGTTGGTACCAGACCAGTCCAGACCAGTCTGTCCCTGATGGAAACTCTGTTGGTACCAGACCAGTCCAGAAACCTGTTGGTACCAGACCAGTCTGTCCCTGATGGAAACTCTGTTGGTACCAGACCAGTCCAGACCAGTCTGTCCCTGATGGAAACTCTGTTGGTACCAGACCAGTCTGTCCCTATGGAAACTCTGCTGGTACCAGACCAGTCTGTCCCTGATGGAAACTCTGCTGGTACCAGACCAGTCTGTCCCTGATGGAAACTCTGCTGGTACCAGACCAGTCTGTCCCGATGGAAACTCTGTTGGTACCAGACCAGTCTGTCCCTGATGGAAACTCTGTTGGTACCAGACCAGTCTGTCCCTGATGGAAACTCTGTTGGTACCAGACCACCAGACCAGTCTGTCCCTGATGGAAACTCTGTTGGTACCAGACCAGTCTGTCCCTGATGGAAACTCTGTTGGTACCAGACCAGTCTGTCCCTGATGGAAACTCTGTTGGTACCAGACCAGTCTGTCCCTGATGGAAACTCTGTTGGTACCAGACCAGTCTGTCCCCGATGGAATCTCTGTTGGTACCAGACCAGTCCAGACCAGTCTGTCCCTGATGGAAACTCTGTTGGTACCAGACCAGTCTGTCCCTGATATGGAAAGTCTCTGCTGGTACCAGACCAGTCTGTCCCTGATGGACAATCTGTTGGTACCAGACCAGTCCAGACCAGTCTGTCCCTGATGGAATCTCTGCTGGTACCAGACCAGTCTGTCCCAGATGGAAACTCTGTTGGTACCAGACCAGTCTGTCCCAGATGGAAACTCTGTTGGTACCAGACCAGTCTGTCCCAGATGGACACTCTGCTGGTACCAGACCAGTCTGTCCCTGATGGATACTCTGTTGGTACCAGACCAGTCCAGACCAGTCTGTCCCGATGGAAACTCTATTGGTACCAGACCAGTCTGTCCCCGATGGAAACTCTGTTGGTACCAGACCTCTCTGTCCCCCGATGGAAACTCTGCTGGTACCAGACCAGCCAGTCTGTGCCAGATGGATGCTCTGTTGGTACCAGACCAGTCCAGACCAGTCTGTCCCTGATGGAAACTCTGTTGGTACCAGACCAGTCCAGACCAGTCTGTCCCTGATGGAAACTCTGTTGGTACCAGACCAGTCTGTCCCTGATGGAAACTCTGCTGGTACCAGACCAGTCTGTCCCTGATGGAAACTCTGTTGGTACCAGACCAGTCCCTGATGGAAACTCTGTCTGTCCCAGTCTGTGATGGAAACTCTGTTGGTACCAGACCAGTCTGTCCCCGATGGAAACTCTGCTGGTACCAGACCAGTCTGTCCCAGATGGAAACTCTGTTGGTACCAGTCCAGACCAGTCTGTCCCTGATGGAAACTCTGTTGGTACCAGACCAGTCCAGACCAGTCTGTCCCTGATGGAAACTCTGTTGGTACCAGACCAGTCCAGACCAGTCTGTCCCTGATGGAAACTCTGTTGGTACCAGACCAGTCCAGACCAGTCTGTCCCTGATGGAAACTCTGTTGGTACCAGACCAGTCCAGACCAGTCTGTCCCTGATGGAAACTCTGTTGGTACCAGACCAGTCTGTCCCTGATGGAAACTCTGCTGGTACCAGACCAGTCTGTCCCTGATGGAAACTCTGTTGGTACCAGACCAGTCTGTCCCTGATGGAAACTCTGTTGGTACCAGACCAGTCTGTCCCTGATGGAAACTCTGCTGGTACCAGACCGATGGAAAGTCCAGACCAGTCTGTCCCTGATGGAAACTCTGTTGGTACCAGACCAGTCTGTCCCCCTGATGGAAATGGAAACTCTGCTGGTACCAGACCAGTCTGTCCCTGATGGAAACTCTGCTGGTACCAGACCAGTCTGTCCCTGATGGAAACTCTGTTGGTACCAGACCAACCAGTCTGTCCCTGATGGAAACTCTGTTGGTACCAGACCAGTCTGTCCCCGATGGAATCTCTGTTGGTACCAGACCAGTCCAGACCAGTCTGTCCCTGATGGATGGAAACTCTGATGGAAACTCTGCTGGTACCAGACCAGTCTGTCCCCGATGGAATCTCTGTTGGTACCAGACCAGTCCAGACCAGTCTGTCCCTGATGGAAACTCTGTTGGTACCAGACCAGTCTGTCCCATATGGAAACTCTGCTGGTACCAGACCAGTCTGTCCCAGATGGACACTCTGTTGGTACCAGACCAGTCCAGACCAGTCTGTCCCTGATGGAATCTCTGCTGGTACCAGACCAGTCTGTCCCAGATGGAAACTCTGTTGTACCAGACCAGTCTGTCCCCTGATGGAAACTCTGTTGGTACCAGACCAGTCTGTCCCAGATGGAAACTCTGTTGGTACCAGACCAGTCTGTCCCTGATGGAAACTCTGCTGGTACCAGACCAGTCTGTCAGATGGACACTCTGCAGGCCACCAGACCAGTCTGTCCCTGATGGAAACTCTGTTGGTACCCAGACCAGTCTGTCCCTGATGGAAACTCTGTTGGTACCAGACCAGTCTGTCCCTGATGGAAACTCTGTTGGTACCAGACCAGTCCAGACCAGTCTGTCCCTGATGGAAACTCTGTTGGTACCAGACCAGTCTGTCCCTGATGGAAACTCTGCTGGTACCAGACCAGTCTGTCCCTGATGGAACTCTGTTGGTACCAGACCAGTCTGTCCCTGATGGAAACTCTGTTGGTACCAGACCAGTCTGTCCCGATGGAAACTCTGTTGGTACCAGACCAGTCCAGACCAGTCTGTCCCTGATGGAAACTCTGTTGGTACCAGACCAGTCCAGACCAGTCTGTCCCTGATGGAAACTCTGTTGGTACCAGGCCAGTCTCTCCCTGATGGAAACTCTGCTGGTACCAGACCAGTCTGTCCCTGATGGAAACTCTGTTGGTACCAGACCAGTCTGTCCCTGATGGAAACTCTGTTGGTACCAGACCAGTCTGTCCCTGATGGAAACTCTGTTGGTACCAGACCAGTCTGTCCCGATGGAATCTCTGTTGGTACCAGACCAGTCCAGACCAGTCTGTCCCTGATGGAAACTCTGTTGGTACCAGACCAGTCTGTCCCATATGGAAACTCTGCTGGTACCAGACCAGTCTGTCCCAGATGGACACTCTGTTGGTACCAGACCAGTCCAGACCAGTCTGTCCCTGATGGAATCTCTGTTGGTACCAGACCCAGACCAGTCTGTCCCAGATGGAAACTCTGTTGGTACCAGAGTCTGTCCCAGATGGAAACTCTGTTGGTCCCAGATGGAAACTCTGTTGGTACCAGACCAGTCTGTCCCAGATGGAAACTCTGTTGGTACCAGACCAGACCAGTCTGTCCCTGATGGAAACTCTGCTGGTACCAGACCAGTCTGTCCCTGATGGAAACTCTGCTGGTACCAGACCAGTCCAGACCAGTCCCAGATGGAAACTCTGTTGGTACCAGACCAGTCCAGACCAGTCTGTCCCTGATGGAAACTCTGCTGGTACCAGACCAGTCTGTCCCGATGGAAACTCTGCTGGTACCAGACCAGTCTGTCCCTGATGGAAACTCTGTTGGTACCAGACCAGTCTGTCCCTGATGGAAACTCTGTTGGTACCAGACCAGTCTGTCCCGATGGAATCTCTGTTGGTACCAGACCAGTCCAGACCAGTCTGTCCCTGATGGAAACTCTGTTGGTACCAGACCAGTCTGTCCCCTGATGGAAACTCTGTTGGTACCAGACCAGTCTGTCCCCGATGGAATCTCTGTTGGTACCAGACCAGTCCAGACCAGTCTGTCCCTGATGGAAACTCTGTTGGTACCAGACCAGTCTGTCCCATATGGAAACTCTGCTGGTACCAGACCAGTCTGTCCCAGATGGACACTCTGTTGGTACCAGACCAGTCCAGACCAGTCTGTCCCTGATGGAATCTCTGCTGGTACCAGACCAGTCTGTCCCAGATGGAAACTCTGTTGGTACCAGACCAGTCTGTCCCAGATGGAAACTCTGTTGGTACCAGACCAGTCTGTCCCAGATGGACACTCTGCTGGTACCAGACCAGTCTGTCCCTGATGGATACTCTGTTGGTACCAGACCAGTCCAGACCAGTCTGTCCCCGATGGAAACTCTGTTGGTACCAGACCTCTCTGTCCCGATGGAAACTCTGTTGGTACCAGACCTCTCTGTCCCCGATGGAAACTCTGTTGGTACCAGACCAGTCTGTCCCTGATGGAAACTCTGTTGGTACCAGACCAGTCCAGACCAGTCTGTCCCTGATGGAAACTCTGTTGGTACCAGACCAGTCCAGACCAGTCTGTCCCTGATGGAAACTCTGTTGGTACCAGACCAGTCTGTCCCTGATGGAAACTCTGCTGGTACCAGACCAGTCTGTCCCTGATGGAAACTCTGTTGGTACCAGACCAGTCTGTCCCTGATGGAAACTCTGTTGGTACCAGACCAGTCTGTCCCGATGGAAACTCTGTTGGTACCAGACCTCTCTGTCCCCGATGGAAACTCTGCTGGTACCAGACCAGTCTGTCCCTGATGGAAACTCTGTTGGTACCAGACCAGTCCAACCAGTCTGTCCCTGATGGAAACTCTGTTGGTACCAGACCAGTCCAGACCAGTCTGTCCCTGATGGAAACTCTGTTGGTACCAGACCAGTCCAGACCAGTCTGTCCGTGATGGAAACTCTGTTGGTACCAGACCAGTCCAGACCAGTCTGTCCCTGATGGAAACTCTGTTGGTACCAGACCAGTCTGTCCCTGATGGAAACTCTGCTGGTACCAGACCAGTCTGTCCCTGATGGAAACTCTGCTGGTACCAGACCAGTCCGTCCCTGATGGAAACTCTGCTGGTACCAGACCAGTCTGTCCCTGATGGAAACTCTGCTGGTACCAGACCAGTCTGTCCCGATGGAAACTCTGCTGGTACCAGACCAGTCTGTCCCTGATGGAAACTCTGCTGGTACCAGACCAGTCTGTCCCTGATGGAAACTCTGCTGGTACCAGACCAGTCTGTCCCGATGGAAACTCTGCTGGTACCAGACCAGTCTGTCCCTGATGGAAACTCTGCTGGTACCAGACCAGTCTGTCCCTGATGGAAACTCTGTTGGTACCAGACCAGTCTGTCCCCGATGGAACTCTCTGTTGGTACCAGACCAGTCCAGACCAGTCTGTCCCCGATGGAAACTCTGTTGGTACCAGACCAGTCTGTCCCTGATGGAAACTCTGTTGGTACCAGACCAGTCTGTCCCCGATGGAATCTCTGTTGGTACCAGACCAGTCCAGACCAGTCTGTCCCTGATGGAAACTCTGTTGGTACCAGACCAGTCTGTCCCTGATGGAAACTCCTGGTACCAGACCAGTCTGTCCCAGATGGACACTCTGTTGGTACCAGACCAGTCCAGACCAGTCTGTCCCTGATGGAATCTCTGCTGGTACCAGACCAGTCTGTCCCAGATGGAAACTCTGTTGGTACCAGACCAGTCTGTCCCAGATGGAAACTCTGTTGGTACCAGACCAGTCTGTCCCAGATGGAAACTCTGTTGGTACCAGACCTCTCTGTCCCCGATGGAAACTCTGCTGGTACCAGACCAGTCTGTCCCAGATGGAAACTCTGTTGGTACCAGGCCAGTCCAGACCAGTCTGTCCCTGATGGAAACTCTGTGGTACCAGACCAGTCCAGACCAGTCTGTCCCTGATGGAAACTCTGTTGGTACCAGACCAGTCCAGACCAGTCTGTCCCTGATGGAAACTCTGTTGGTACCAGACCAGTCCAGACCAGTCTGTCCCTGATGGAAACTCTGTTGGTACCAGACCAGTCTGTCCCTGATGGAAACTCTGCTGGTACCAGACCAGTCTGTCCCTGATGGAAACTCTGTTGGTACCAGACCAGCCCTGTCTCTACCAGACCAGTCTGTCCCGATGGAAACTCTGTTGGTACCAGACCAGTCCAGACCAGTCTGTCCCTGATGGAAACTCTGTTGGTACCAGACCAGTCTGTCCCTGATGGAAACTCTGTTGGTACCAGACCAGTCTCTCCCTGATGGAACTCTGCTGGTACCAGACCAGTCTGTCCCTGATGGAAACTCTGTTGGTACCAGACCAGTCTGTCCCCTGATGGAAACTCTGTTGGTACCAGACCAGTCCTGATGGAAACTCCCAGTCTGTCCCCGATGTAATCTCTGTTGGTACCAGACCAGTCTGTCCCTGATGGAAACTCTGTTGGTACCAGACCAGTCTGTCCCATATGGAAACTCTGCTGGTACCAGACCAGTCTGTCCCAGATGGACACTCTGTTGGTACCAGACCAGTCCAGACCAGTCTGTCCCTGATGGAATCTCTCTGTACCAGGTCTGTCCCAGAGACCAGTCCAGACCAGTCTGTCCCAGATGGAAATGGGAAGTCTGTCCCTGGACACTCTGCTGCTACCAGACCAGTCTGTCCCTGATGGAAACTCTGTTGGTACCAGACCAGTCTGTCCCCCAGATGGGGAAACTCTGTTGGTACCAGACCAGTCTGTCCCAGATGGACACTCTGCTGGTACCAGACCAGTCTGTCCCTGATGGATACTCCAGACCAGTCCAGACCAGTCTGTCCCCGATGGAAACTCTGTTGGTACCAGACCTCTCTGTCCCCGATCGAAACTCTGTTGGTACCAGACCTCTCTGTCCCGATGGAAACTCTGTTGGTACCAGGCCAGTCCAGACCAGTCTGTCCCTGATGGAAACTCTGTTGGTACCAGACCAGTCCAGACCAGTCTGTCCCTGATGGAAACTCTGTTGGTACCAGGCCAGTCTGTCCCTATGGAAACTCTGCTGGTACCAGACCAGTCTGTCCCTGATGGAAACTCTGTTTGGTACCAGACCAGTCTGTCCCTGATGGAAACTCTGTTGGTACCAGACCAGTCTGTCCCCGATGGAAACTCTGTTGGTACCAGACCTCTCTGTCCCCGATGGAAACTCTGCTGGTACCAGACCAGTCTGTCCCAGATGGAAACTCTGTTGGTACCAGACCAGTCCAGACCAGTCTGTCCCTGATGGAAACTCTGTTGGTACCAGACCAGTCCAGACCAGTCTGTCCCTGATGGAAACTCTGTTGGTACCAGACCAGTCCAGACCAGTCTGTCCCTGATGGAAACTCTCTGTTGGTACCAGACCAGTCCAGACCAGTCTGTCCGTGATGGAAACTCTGTTGGTACCAGACCAGTCTGTCCCTGATGGAAACTCTCTTGGTACCAGACCAGTCTGTCCCTGATGAGCTCTGCTGGTACCAGACCAGTCTGTCCCTGATGGAAACTCTGCTGGTACCAGACCAGTCCGTCCCTGATGGAAACTCTGCTGGTACCAGACCAGTCTGTCCCTGATGGAAACTCTGCTGGTACCAGACCAGTCTGTCCCGATGGAAACTCTGCTGGTACCAGACCAGTCTGTCCCTGATGGAAACTCTGCTGGTACCAGACCAGTCTGTCCCTGATGGAAACTCTGCTGGTACCAGACCAGTCTGTCCCTGATGGAAACTCTGCTGTACCAGACCAGTCTGTCATGGAAACTCTGCTGGTACCAGACCAGTCTGTCCCTGATGGAAACTCTGTTGGTACCAGACCAGTCTGTCCCTGATGGAAACTCTGTTGGTACCAGACCAGTCTGTCCCGATGGAATCTCTGTTGGTACCAGACAGTCCAGACCAGTCTGTCCCTGATGGAAACTCTGTTGGTACCAGACCAGTCTGTCCCATATGGAAACTCTGCTGGTACCAGACCAGTCTGTCCCAGATGGACACTCTGTTGGTACCAGACCAGTCCAGACCAGTCTGTCCCTGATGGAATCTCTGCTGGTACCAGACCAGTCTGTCCCAGATGGAAACTCTGTTGGTACCAGACCAGTCTGTCCCAGATGGAAACTCTGTTGGTACCAGACCAGTCTGTCCCAGATGGAAACTCTGTTGGTACCAGACCTCTCTGTCCCCGATGGAAACTCTGCTGGTACCAGACCAGTCTGCCAGATGGAAACTCTGTTGGTACCAGGCCAGTCCAGACCAGTCTGTCCCTGATGGAAACTCTGTTGGTACCAGACCAGTCCAGACCAGTCTGTCCCTGATGGAAACTCTGTTGGTACCAGACCAGTCCAGACCAGTCTGTCCCTGATGGAAACTCTGTTGGTACCAGACCAGTCTGTCCCTGATGGAAACTCTGCTGGTACCAGACCAGTCTGTCCTGATGGAACTCTGTTGGTACCAGACCAGTCTGTCCCTGATGGAAACTCTGTTGGTACCAGACCAGTCTGTCCCCGATGGAAACTCTGTTGGTACCAGACCAGTCCAGACCAGTCTGTCCCTGATGGAAACTCTGTTGGTACCAGACCAGTCCAGACCAGTCTGTCCCTGATGGAAACTCTGTTGGTACCAGACCAGTCTCTCCCTGATGGAAACTCTGCTGGTACCAGACCAGTCTGTCCCTGATGGAAACTCTGTTGGTACCAGACCAGTCTGTCCCTGATGGAAACTCTGTTGGTACCAGACCAGTCTGTCCCTGATGGAAACTCTGTTGGTACCAGACCAGTCTGTCCCGATGTAATCTCTGTTGGTACCAGACCAGTCCAGACCAGTCTGTCCCTGATGGAAACTCTGTTGGTACCAGACCAGTCTGTCCCATATGGAAACTCTGCTGGTACCAGACCAGTCTGTCCCAGATGGACACTCTGTTGGTACCAGACCAGTCCAGACCAGTCTGTCCCTGATGGAATCTCTGCTGGTACCAGACCAGTCTGTCCCAGATGGACACTCTGTTGGTACCAGACCAGTCTGTCCCAGATGGAAACTCTGTTGGTACCAGACCAGTCTGTCCCAGATGGACACTCTGCTGGTACCCAGACCAGTCTGTCCCTGATGGAAACTCTGTTGGTACCAGACCAGTCTGTCCCTGATGGAAACTCCTCAGAGACATCTGGGCTGCCAGACACACATAGAGACAGAGTTTGTACTGATTATCAGTGATAACGACCTTATCCACTCTGTGTACGCTACAAACCTGCCTCAATGGAAACTGCAGTCTACATCCTCAGACATGTCATCGTGGTTTAGGGGGAATTCCCCCATTTGAATGCCTGAGCAGCTGGTTAATCACGGGTTCATGTTGTGGGATGAGGCATGTTTTCTGTATTTCCCCTTGAGCAATTTGCCAAAATGTAACATTCTTCCATACATAGGGAATGAGAGAGGTCGTCGGTGAGACAATAACCCCAACGACACTCCTCCACACACCGGTAAGCATGGAAAATCCTCAGACACACATATGCTGCTAGCCTGGAGCCTAGAACTGCTCTGTGCTGTCAGGTTTAATAACCAGGCTATCATCATGCCCCTGTGTTGTACTGTATGTTCCCTCATTAACCAGGCTATCATCATGCCCCTGTGTTGTACTGTATGTTCCCTCATTAACCAGGCTATCAACATGCCCCTGTGTTGTACTGTATGTTCCCTCATTAACCAGGCTATCAACATGCCCCTGTGTTGTACTGTATGTTCCCTCATTAACCAGGCTATCAACATGCCCCTGTGTTGTACTGTATGTTCCCTCATTAACCAGGCTATCAACATGCCCTGTGTTGTACTGTATGTTCCCTCATTAACCAGGCTATCAACATGCCCTGTGTTGTACTGTATGTTCCCTCATTAACCAGGCTATCAACATGCCCCTGTGTTGTACTGTATGTTCCCTCATTAACCAGGCTATCAACATGCCCTGTGTTTGTACTGTATGTTCCCTCATTAACCAGGCTATCAACATGCCCCTGTGTTGTACTGTATGTTCCCTCATTAACCAGGCTATCAACATGCCCCTGTGTTGTACTGTATGTTCCCTCATTAACCAGGCTATCAACATGCCCCTGTGTTGTACTGTATGTTCCCTCATTAACCAGGCTATCAACATGCCCCTGTGTTGTACTGTATGTTCCCTCATTAACCAGGCTATCATCATTCCCCTGTGTTGTACTGTATGTTCCCTCATTAACCAGGCTATCAACATGCCCCTGCCCTGTGTTGTACTGTATGTTCCCTCATTAACCAGGCTATCAACATGCCCCTGTGTTGTACT
>NW_024608972.1:0-30000 GCF_018296145.1 Oncorhynchus tshawytscha
TCTTCAATCACTGTGGAAAGTTGCTGGATATTGGCGGGAACTGTAACACGCTGTCGTACACGTCAATCCAGAGCATCCCAAACATGCTCAATGGGTAACATGCCTGTAGTATATATTGTCCAACAGCCCTGGTGGACATTCCTGCAGTCAACATGCCAGCTATCTAAACTTGTAGTAAACATTGTCCAACAGCTCTGGTGGACATTCCTGCAGTCAACATGCCAGCTATCTAAACTTGTAGTAAACATTGTCCAACAGCTCTGGTGGACATTCCTGCAGTCAACATGCCAGCTATCTAAACTTGTAGTAAACATTGTCCAACAGCCCTGGTGGACATTCCTGCAGTCAGCATGCCAACTGCACAGCTTGACACATCTGTGGCCTTGTGTGGTGTGACAAAAACTGCACATTATAGAGTGGACTTTTATTGTTCCCAGCACAAGGTGCACCTGTGTAATGATCATGCTGTTTAATCAGCTTCTTGATATGCCACACCTGTCAGGTGGATGGATTATCTTGGCAACTGAGAAATGCTCACTAACAGGATGTAAACAAATTTGTGCACAACATTTGAGAGAAATAAGCTTTTTGTGCCGTATGGAACATTTCTGGGATCTTTCGTTTCAGCTCATGAAACCAACACTTTACATGTTGCATTTATATTTTTGTTCAGTGTACTGTATATACCAAATATGTATGAATAATTTCTAGAGACCTTAACACAAGGCTTCCAAACTGGCAGTGACTACAGGGCAAAACACACCAAGGACAAGGCTGTGGGTAACTGGTGAAAGGAGTCAGGCACAGGTGAGCTGAGATGCGTGGACAAGGTATTTAATTCAAGAAAACACCAGTATAAACACAATGCTATGGTGCTGAGAGTGGTAGAGTGTGGTAGAGAGTGGTAGAGAGTGGTAGAGAGGGGTAGAGAGTGGTACAACTCATTTATTTTACTGTTCTTGTCACAAATGTTAAAGTTTCTGATCCCAAGGTATTATATTTCAGCCTGCACACACCAACTGAAAACCGACCTGATAGGTGTTAGCCAACTGAAAACCCACCTGATAGGTGTTAGCCAACTGAAAACCGACCTGAAAAGTGTTGGCCAACTGAAAACCCACCTGATAGGTGTTAGCCAACTGAAAACCCACCTGATAGGTGTTAACCAACTGAAAACCCACCTGAAAAGTGTTGGCCAACTGAAAACCCACCTGATAGGTGTTAGCCAACTGAAAACTAACCTGATAGGTGTTAGCCAACTGAAAACTAACCTGATAGGTGTTAGCCAACTGAAAACTAACCTGATAGGTGTTAGCCAACTGAAAACCCACCTGATAGGTGTTAGCCAACTGAAAACCCACCTGATAGGTGTTAGCCAACTGAAAACCCACCTGATAGGTGTTAGCCAACTGAAAACCCACCTGATAGGTGTTAACCAACTGAAAACCCACCTGATAGGTGTTAGCCAACTGAAAACCCACCTGATAGGTGTTAACCAACTGAAAACCCACCTGATAGGTGTTAGCCAACTGAAAACTCACCTGATAGGTGTTAACCAACTGAAAACCCACCTGATAGGTGTTAACCAACTGAAAACTCACCTGATAGGTGTTAACCAACTGAAAACTCACCTGATAGGTGTTAGCCAACTGAAAACTCAACCGAGGCAACCCAGATGGTAAACCTACTGGAGGGCCAGTGAGGTCTGTTTCTGGGGGCCAGTGAGGTCTGTTTCTGGGGGCCAGTGAGGTCTGTTTCTGGGGGCCAGTGAGGTCTGTTTCTGGGGGCCAGTGAGGTCTGTTTCTGGGGGCCAGTGAGGTCTGTTTCTGGGGGCCAGTGAGGTCTGTTTCTGGGGGCCAGTGAGGTCTGTTTCTGGGGGCTAGTGAGGTCTGTTTCTGGGGTCCAGTGAGGTCTGTTTCTGGGGGCCAGTGAGGTCTGTTTCTGGGGGCTAGTGAGTTCTGTTTCTGGGGGCCAGTGAGGTTTGTTTCTGGAGGGCCAGTGAGGTTTGTTTCTGGGGGCCAGTGAGGTCTGTTTCTGGGGGCCAGTGAGGTCTGTTTCTGGGGGGCCAGTGAGGTCTGTTTCTGGGGGCTAGTGAGTTCTGTTTCTGGGGGCCAGTGAGGTTTGTTTCTGGAGGGCCAGTGAGGTCTGTTTCTGGGGGCCAGTGAGGTCTGTTTCTGTAAACTCAACCAAGTCAACCCAGATGGTAAAGTTACCGGAGGGCCACTGTTAGCAGCCACATTGAGTGGAGATGTTGAAGAGTGTGCATTCACAGGTAGATAATTAGAGCTCATTGAGCCGCCAACCTTTGTAATCTTGGACGCCCAGCGCATGTGTCCCCAAGAGATTACAACCTTGTGACGGTTATTACTGAATCGGATGCAGATGAGAAGAAACTAAAAACTAAAGTGGAAACTAGTCCGTTTTGTAACAAACATTTTCTGTTACTCCTCTATATGTTGTTATTACAATGTAGCTATGAGTTATTATAATGAACTAGAATACTTGTTAAGGTGTAGTAAGGACCTTAAAAAGGATGTGTTATGTATGTTAGAGTCATTTTTACAGGGGTTAAACAGTATTTTACAGCATTTTGCCCGTAATTCAATGCAATCTCCAGCGTTAATTCAGTAAAACACATTTAAAGTATTTGACTGTGCATTTTACAGTGTTTCACAGTTGAAACGACAGAACAGTCTTCCAGTGTATGGTTTTCTTACATGAATAAACTTTACTATTTAATAAAGTGCAAGTGACGTAGATCCCAAATGAATGACTTGAACCGTGTAGCTCAGTGGTGTCCTGTTATAGAGCGTAAATGTAGACGTTATATGATTGAAATTGAACAAGCTTCACATCACATTACTTCATCACTGCAGGGTAAAATCAAGCTAAAAACCTGGAGAATATTGGACATTTTTAATGAAGAGATGAAAACATGTCCACTCTAATGCTTCCATCTAATCTATTATGTCCCTGATTCTATCTGCACCATCTTTACATTACTGGATGTTCTGATTCTATCTGGTTCTGATTCTATCTGCACCATCTTTACATTACTGGATGTTCTGATTCTATCTGCACCATCTTTACATTACCGGATGCTTTTTCTCTCTCTGAGCTACTTGATGCACATTGAGCTTGAGTTGATTAAATAGATTTGTTTCTATTTCAGGTGGTCTAGGGGTTAGAGTTCAAACCAAACTGAAATAACTCCAGATATAATTCAATCATGGAACTGGATGACATTTGAAGGCTAACACCAATGACACTGTCTAGTTGAAGAGTCTCATTCCAAAACGCTATATATCCATATTCAGAAATGTTGGTAAATTAGATTTGATTATGTATAGAAATACTGAAAGAGATTGATGTGGTTTTTTTCACTATTTAATCATGGCGCAGGGTTTGTTCAGTGGCAGATATATATTTATTTAAAATCTATGACTTCATGGTTTCATTTCAGAGAGACAAATAGTTATGTTTTTTAGCATAATACTATATACGTATATCCGCCTCACTCTCAGAGAAATAAGTACTACTGCTAAGTTTTACACAGTCAAATGTAACAAATCATTTTAAAAAATGAATTAAAAATAAATAAATATTTATTTATTTATTAAATAGAGTAATATGTGATCTGTATGTAAAACATTTAGTTGTTTTTATTCAGAGTAACTTACAGGAAGGGCATTAATCTTAAGATAGATACGAACATTCCATTCCAGCTAAACATTGTATACATAGCGTTCTGTAAAAAATACACTAAAATATATTAATTACATGTCTGAGAACAGTAATATTTCACACACACATGAAGGCACCCATAAACAATCATTTCTGCTTTTAAAAAAAATAATAAATTAAATGTAAAAAAAAAAAAAAAAATGGTGGGTATAACATTTTGGAAATAAACTCTTTCATTTGTACATTGGTGGCATCGTCTTATACAACAGGTCGATTAAATGTTACACATTCACACGTTTTAATGCCCACTGCTCGTTTTTACTGTGCATTTCATCAGACGGAATATTACCACGATTAAACACACAGATGAACGAAGCTCACAATAAAACACATTGTGAAAACACATTTTCAGTCATGCGTTCTATATTATGAAAGTGGGAATCAGTACAAACAAGACAGGAATATGCCTCATCAAGGCTCTGAGTCATTTCTTCTTTATGTTCACAAACAGTTTTAGAGAACATTTTAAAACGGTGCCGTTATATCAGGAAGGAAGTGTCACAGAGAGACGTTAGTCAAACAGTCGTGAAGAAGACTTGACAAAAGGACAGTTAGTATATTTCACAAATTTCACGAGACTGAACAAAACGCATGTTTTCTGCAGAGACGATATAAAGCAGCTAGCTAGCAGCGCCATCTGCTGGCCATAGTGGCTCAATACATCCAACTGTTGACATCCCAGCTCTTTCCGTATTTTCAGTAGTACATATTGTCAGCCACTAGAGGACGCTACAGTTTAGCTGAGCCCATCCACAGTTCCAGACAGCCCACAGACATAAATAGATGGCCATTTCTGAGTACTCATGGTGCAGTCTCTTCCCTGTATCTCTCTGAGTACTGCAGTCTCTTCCCTGTATCCCTCTGAGTACTGCGGTATCTTCCCTGTATCTCTCTGAGTACTGCGGTATCTTCCCTGTATCTCTCTGAGTACTGCAGTCTCTTCCCTGTATCTCTCTGAGTACTGCAGTCTCTTCCCTGTATCTCCCTGAGTACTGCAGTCTGTCCCCACCCACTGGGGAGCCAGGCCAAGACAATCAGAATTAGTTTTTCCCCACCCTTCAGACGATTCCGCAGGTGAAGAAGCCGGATGTTGAGGTCCTGGGCTGTCATGGTTACATGTGGTCTGTGGTTGTGGCCGGCTGGAAGTACTGCCAAATTCTCTAAAACAACGATAGAGGCGGCTTATGGTAGAGATCTAAACACAAGTTCTCTGGCAACAGCTCTGGTGGACATACCTGCAGTCAGCATGCCAATTGCATGTTCCATCAAAACTTGAGACATCTGTGGCATTGTGTTGTGTGACAAAACTGCACATTTTAGAGAGGCCTTTTATTGTCCCCCAGCACAAGGTGCACCTGTGTAACGACCATGCTGTTTAATCAGCTTCTTGATATGTCACACCTGTCAGGTGGTTGGATTATCTTGACAAAGGAGTAGTAAGAGGAAACACATTTGTACACAACATTTGAGAGAAATAAGCTTTTAGTGCTTATGGAACATTTCTGGGATATTTTATTTCAGCTTATGGAACATGGGAACATAAACTCTTTACATGTTGTGTGTTTATATTTTTGTTGAGTGTACATAGGGAATAGGGTGTCATTTGGGACGTACACTTTGCATACTCATAATGTAGTCCCTCTCCTTGTGTCTCCGAGACTCTGGGGGTGAAGAACCATTAGTCAGCGTCTTGTATCTCCAAGACCATTAGTCAGCGTCTTGTGTCTCCAAGACTCTGGGGGTGAAGAACCATTAGTCAGCGTCTTGTATCTCCAAGACCATTAGTCAGCGTCTTGTGTCTCCAAGACTCTGGGGGTGAAGAACCATTAGTCAGCGTCTTGTGTCTCCGAGACTCTGGGGGTGAAGAACCATTAGTCAGCGTCTTGTATCTCCAAGACCATTAGTCAGCGTCTTGTGTCTCCAAGACTCTGGGGGTGAAGAACCATTAGTCAGCGTCTTGTATCTCCAAGACTAAGACTTGTATCTCCAAGACTTTGGGGGTGAAGAACCATTAGTCAGCGTCTTGTATCTCCAAGACTCTGGGGGTGAAGAACCATTAGTCAGCGTCTTGTATCTCCAAGACTCTGGGGGTGAAGAACCATTAGTCAGCGTCTTGTATCTCCAAGACCATTAGTCAGCGTCTTGTATTTCCAAGACCATTAGTCAGCGTCTTGTATCTCCAAGACTCTGGGGGTGAAGAACCATTAGTCAGCGTCTTGTATCTCCAAGACCATTAGTCAGCATCTTGTATCTCCAAGACTCTGAGGGTGAAGAACCATTAGTCAGCGTCTTGTATCTCCAAGACCATTAGCCAGCGTCTTGTATCTCCAAGACTCTGGGGTGAAGAACCATTAGTCAGCGTCTAAAATCTCCAAGACTCTGGGGGTGAAGAACTATTAGTCAGCGTCTTGTATCTCCAAGACCATTAGTCAGCATCTTGTATCTCCAAGACCATTAGCCAGCGTCTTGTATCTCCAAGACTCTGGGGGTGAAGACCCATTAGTCAGCGTCTTGTTTCTCCAAGACTCTGGGGGTGAAGAACCATTAGTCAGCGTCTTGTATCTCCAAGACCATTAGTCAGCGTCTCGTATCTCCAAGACCATTAGTCAGTGTCTTGTGTCTCCAAGACTCTGGGGGTGAAGAACCATTAGTCAGCGTCTTGTGTCTCCAAGACTAAGACTTGTATCTCCAAGACCATTAGTCAGCTTCTTGTACGTGTAGGTATGTTTTCAGTTGATATGGGGGAGCCTGTCACACCTTGATCTGTTTCACCTGTCTTTGTGCTTGTCTCCAACCCCCTCCAGGTGTCACCCCTCTTCTCCATTATCCCCTGTGTATTTATACCTGTGTTCTCTGTCTGTCTGTTGCCAGTTAGTTTTGTTTTCGTCAAGCCTACCAGTGGTTTCCCCTCTGTTCCTGTCTCGCTACTGGTTTCTTGTTTTCCTGGTTTTGACCTTTTCTGCCCGCAGTCCTGTACCTTTGCTTCACTACTCTGGATTTACCGACCTCTGCCTGAGCCTGAGCCTGTCTGCCGTCCTGTACCTTTGCCCCTGTGGTTGTAATAAACATTGTTACTCCAAAACAGTCTGCATCTGGGTCTTAACTTTAAACCTGATGAAGCATGTCTGTAGGTCTGTTTTTTTAATTGATGATTACAAGTTTTAATTAAAAGTTGTGTCAAGAAGTCCCAAAATAATGTACTGTAGCCCCTTTCAGCAGCTTGCTACAGCTAGCTTTACAATATGGCTACTTTACCTGATGCTGCTAGCTTTACAATGTGGCTACTTTACCTGGTGCTGCTAGCTTTACAATGTGGCTACTTTACCTGGTGCTGCTAGCTTTACAATGTGGCTACTTTACCTGGTGCTGCTAGCTTTACAACGTGGCTACATCACCTGGTGCTGCTAGCTTTACAATGTGGCTATATCACCTGGTGCTGCTAGCTTTACAATGTGGCTACTTTACCTGATGCTGCTAGCTTTACAATGTGGCTACTTTACCTGATGCTGCTAGCTTTACAATGTGGCTACTTTACCTGATGCTTCTAGCTTTACAATATGGCTACTTTACCTGATGCTGCTAGCTTTACAATGTGCCTACTTTACCTGATGCTGCTAGCTTTACAATGTGGCTACTTTACCTGATGCTGCTAGCTTTACAATATAGCTACTTTACCTGATAATGCTAGCTTTACAATGTGGCTACTTTACCTGATGCTGCTAGCTTTACAATGTGGCTACTTTACTTGATGCTGCTAGCTTTACAATGTGGCTACTTTACCTGGTGCTGCTAGCTTTACAATGTGGCTACTTTACCTGGTGCTGCTAGCTTTACAATGTGGCTACTTTACCTGATACTGCTAGCTTTACAATGTGGCTACTTTACTTGATGCTGCTAGCTTTACAATGTGGCTACTTTACCTGGTGCTGCTAGCTTTACAATGTGACTACTTTACCTGGTGCTGCTAGCTTTACAATGTGGCTACTTTACCTGGTGCTGCTAGCTTTACAATGTGGCTACTTTACCTGGTGCTGCTAGCTTTACAATGTGGCTATATCACCTGGTGCTGCTAGCTTTACAATGTGGCTACTTTACCTGGTGCTGCTAGCTTTACAATGTGGCTACTTTACCTGATGCTGCTAGCATTACAATGTGTCTACTTTACTTGATGCTGCTAGCTTTACGATGTGGCTACTTTACCTGGTGCTGCTAGCTTTACAATGTGACTACTTTACCTGGTGCTGCTAGCTTTACAATATGGCTACTTTACCTGGTGCTGCTAGCTTTACAATGTGGATACTTTACCTGGTGCTGCTAGCTTTACAATGTGGCTACTTTACCTGGTGCTGCTAGCTTTACAATGTGGCTACTTTACCTGGTGCTGCTAGCTTTACAATGTGGCTACTTTACCTGATGCTGCTAGCTTTACAATATGGCTACTTTACCTGATGCTGCTAGCTTTACAATGTGGCTACTTTACCTGATGCTGCTAGCTTTACAATGTGGCTATATCACCTGGTGCTGCTAGCTTTACAATGTGGCTACTTTATCTGGTACTGCTAGCTTTACAATGTGGCTACTTTACTTGATGCTGCTAGCTTTACAATGTGGCTACTTTACCTGGTGCTGCTAGCTTTACAATGTGGCTACTTTACCTGGTACTGCTAGCTTTACAATGTGGCTACTTTACCTGGTGCTGCTAGCTTTACAATGTGGCTGCTTTACCTGGTGCTGCTAGCTTTACAATGTGGCTACTTTACTTGATGCTGCTAGCTTTACAATGTGGCTACTTTACCTGGTGCTGCTAGCTTTACAATGTGGCTACTTTACCTGGTGCTGCTAGCTTTACAATGTGGCTACTTCACCTGGTGCTGCTAGCTTTACAATGTGGCTACTTTACCTGATGCTGCTAGCTTTACAATGTGGCTACTTTACCTGGTGCTGCTAGCTTTACAATGTGGCTACTTTACCTGGTGCTGCTAGCTTTACAATGTGGCTACTTTACCTGGTGCTGCTAGCTTTACAATGTGGCTACAATGTTACCTGGTGCTGCTAGCTTTACAATGTGGCTACTTTACCTGGTGCTGCTAGCTTTACAATGTGGCTACTTCACCTGGTGCTGCTAGCTTTACAATGTGGCTACTTTACCCTGTGCTGCTAGCTTTACAATGTGGCTACTTTACCTGGTAATGCTAGCTTTATAATGTGGCTACTTTCCCTGGTGCTGCTAGCTTTACAATGTGGCTATATCACCTGGTGCTGCTAGCTTTACAATGTGGCTACTTTCCCTGGTGCTGCTAGCTTTACAATGTGGCTACTTTACCTGATGCTGCTAGCTTTACAATGTGGCTATATCACCTGATGCTGCTAGCTTTACAATGTGGCTACTTTACCTGGTACTGCTAGCTTTACAATGTGGCTACTTTACTTGATGCTGCTAGCTTTACAATGTGGCTACTTTACCTGGTGCTGCTAGCTTTACAATGTGGCTACTTTACCTGGTGCTGCTAGCTTTACAATGTGGCTACTTTACCTGGTGCTGCTAGCTTTACAATGTGGCTACCTCACCTGTTGTGGAAAACACATTGAAGCAACACCCTGTACACCGAGATGCAGCTCCTAGCTTGGTCCCTGGTATCTTTGTACTGTTTTGCCAACTCCTATGGTTGTTGTCATGTAGATAATGGTAAAACAACACAAAGAGATCTGGGACAAGGCTAGCAACACATTACACACTGAGATACATGTACCTATGGGGTTTAGCTGTCTCAAGTTGTGTTCACTCCAACCGGCATTTGCAAATATAGCGGGGGAAGATTACCAAACAGTGTCAATCATTCTGACATCCATTAGTGCTATTTTAACCTGTAGGAAAACAGATATTTGGATGTTTAATATGTGGTTGTGTTGTGTAGTGGCCATGGGCTCTTTCCTCGGCAGTCATTTCAGAATGGGTCTTTGGCATTGTGCCCATATTTTTTGTTTGGGACGAAAGGTGTGTGTGTGTGTTTGTGTGTGTGTGTGTGTCTGTATGTGTGTCTGTGTGTGCGTGTGTGTCTGTGTCTGTGTGTGTGTGTGTGTCTGTGAGGGAGACAGGAGACAAACAGTAGGCCTATAAAGGAGGGGAAGGTTCCGGCTGCTCCCAGTTCCCCTCAGTCTGTCTGATTAGGGGACATGTTGGGGCATGAGAAGGGAGGCTCTGATCTAGCTACCCCACCATGCCAGGAGAGAAAGGAAGGAGAGAGAGAGGGAGGGAGGGAGGGAGGGAGGGAGGGAGGGAGGGAGGGAGGGAGGGAGGGAGGGAGGGAGGGAGGGAGGGGAGGGAGGGAGGGAGGGAGGGAGGGAGGGAGGGAGGGAGGGAGATGGAGAGAGAGAGAGAGGGAGAGAGGGAGAGAGAGAGAGAGTTTTTTAATAAAGCCCTTAAATTTCTAATTGAAATTGAGAGACAGAGAGAGACACAGAGAGAGAAAGTGATTGAAGGAGAGAGAGACACACAGAGAGAGACACAGAGAGAGAAAGTGATTGAAAGAGAGAGAAAGTGATTGAAAGGGGGTGGGGGGTTGGGGGAGAGAGAGAGAGAGAGATGGAGAGAGAGCAAGAGAGAGAAAGTGATTGAAAGAGAGAGAGAGCGAGAGAGAGAAAGTGATTAAAAGAGAGAAAGAGAGAGAGAGAGAGGGAGAAAGGAATTTCCTCCTCTGGTCTACTCCAACACCCCGGAGAGAGGCTAGGACAGAGATGACGGAGTACCCTTAACTGAGGGCCTCAGGTTCACTGAGTAAACAGATAGAGAGATAGACACAGTGAACAAAAAGACATTGAGACACTTTTCTGGAGAGTTGAGTTGTGGGCCTCTAAACTGTCAGTGAACTATGCAGCGACTGTAAATCACTCGGGTTCAGGACACATTTAAATGACTCAATAGTAAAAGTGGGTATGTGTTGCCCCTGGAGCAGCTACAGTGTGAAGAAGGCACTATATTCCCTATGTAGTAGTGCACTGTTTTAGACCAGGGCTGTAGTGCACTGTTTTAGACCAGGGCTGTAGTGCACTGTTTTAGACCAGGGCTGTAGTGCACTGTTTTAGACCAGGGCTGTAGTGCACGACGTAGAAAATAGGGTTTCATTTTGGACGTAACCTAAACGTTGAGCCCATAGGTTTCCTCTGGGAGTGAGTTGTGTACGGGTGAGTGTTTTTCTCACTGACATTCCATTCAGTACAATACGTCACAAACACATGTTTCTGTGTATGATCTTTTCACCAGCTGGTAAGACCGGAATGCAGTTTGATTGAATGCTCTATCACATGTTATTGGTCGTGCACAATATTTCATACTTGAGTTAAAATAAAGATACCTTGATAGAAAATGATTCAGGTAAAAGTGAAAGTCACCCAGTAAAATACTACTTAAAATACTACTTAAAATACTACTTAAAATACTACTTGAGTAAAAGTCTAAAAATATTTGCTTTTAAATATACTTCAATATCAAAAAGTAAATGTAATTGCTAAGTTATACTTAAAAGTATCAATAGTAAAAGTATAAATAATTTTAAATGTCTTATATTAAGCAAACCAGACAGCCTAATTTTCTTGTTTTTTAATTAAAGATAGCCAGGGGCACACTACAACACTAAAAATGAAGCATATGCTTAGTGAGTCTGCCAGATCAGAGGCAGTAGGGATGACCAGGGATCTTCTGTGTTTAGTGAGTCCTCCAGATCAGAGGCTAGTAGGGATGACCAGGGATGTTCTCTGTTTAGTGAGTCCTCCAGATCAGAGGCTAGTAGGGATGACCAGGGATGTTCTCTGATTAGTGAGTCCTCCAGATCAGAGGCTAGTAGGGATGACCAGGGATGTTCTCTGTTTAGTGAGTCCTCCAGATCAGAGGCTAGTAGGGATGACCAGGGATGTTCTCTGTTTAGTGAGTCCTCCAGATCAGAGGCAGAAGGGATGACCAGGGATGTTCTCTGTTTAGTGAGTCCTCCAGATCAGAGGTAGTAGGGATGACCAGGGATGTTCTCTGTTTAGTGAGTCCTCCAGATCAGAGGTAGTAGGGATAACCAGGGATGTTCTCTGTTTAGTGAGTCCTCCAGATCAGAGGCTAGTAGGGATGACCAGGGATGTTCTCTGTTTAGTGAGTCCTCCAGATCAGAGGCAGTAGGGATGACCAGGGATGTTCTCTGTTTAGTGAGTCCTCCAGATCAGAGGCTAGTAGGGATGACCAGGGATGTTCTCTGTTTAGTGAGTCCTCCAGATCAGAGGCTAGTAGGGATGACCAGGGATGTTCTCTGTTTAGTGAGTCCTCCAGATCAGAGGCAGAAGGGATGACCAGGGATGTTCTCTGTTTAGTGAGTCCTCCAGATCAGAGGTAGTAGGGATGACCAGGGATGTTCTCTGTTTAGTGAGTCCTCCAGATCAGAGGCTAGTAGGGATAACCAGGGATGTTCTCTGTTTAGTGAGTCCTCCAGATCAGAGGCTAGTAGGGATGACCAGGGATGTTCTCTGTTTAGTGAGTCCTCCAGATCAGAGGCAGTAGGGATGACCAGGGTTGTTCTCTGTTTAGTGAGTCCTCCAGATCAGAGGCTAGTAGGGATGACCAGGGATGTTCTCTGTTTAGTGAGTCCTCCAGATCAGAGGCAGTAGGGATGACCAGGGATGTTCTCTGTTTAGTGAGTCCTCCAGATCAGAGGCAGTAGGGATGACCAGGGATGTTCTCTGTTTAGTGAGTCCTCCAGATCACAGGCTAGTAGGGATGACCAGGGATGTTCTCTGTTTAGTGAGTCCTCCAGATCAGAGGTAGTAGGAATGACCAGGGATGTTCTCTGTTTAGTGAGTCCTCCAGATCAGAGGCTAGTAGGGATGACCAGGGATGTTCTCTGTTTAGTGAGTCCTCCAGATCAGAGGCTAGTAGGGATGACCAGGGATGTTCTCTGTTTAGTGAGTCCTCCAGATCAGAGGCTAGTAGGGATGACCAGGGATGTTCTCTGTTTAGTGAGTCCTCCAGATCAGAGGCAGAAGGGATGACCAGGGATGTTCTCTGTTTAGTGAGTCCTCCAGATCAGAGGTAGTAGGGATGACCAGGGATGTTCTCTGTTTAGTGAGTCCTCCAGATCAGAGGCTAGTAGGGATAACCAGGGATGTTCTCTGTTTAGTGAGTCCTCCAGATCAGAGGCTAGTAGGGATGACCAGGGATGTTCTCTCTGTTTAGTGAGTCCTCCAGATCAGAGGCAGTAGGGATGACCAGGGATGTTCTCTGTTTAGTGAGTCCTCCAGATCAGAGGCTAGTAGGGATGACCAGGGATGTTCTCTGTTTAGTGAGTCCTCCAGATCAGAGGCAGTAGGGATGACCAGGGATGTTCTCTGTTTAGTGAGTCCTCCAGATCAGAGGCAGTAGGGATGACCAGGGATGTTCTCTGTTTAGTGAGTCCTCCAGATCACAGGCTAGTAGGGATGACCAGGGATGTTCTCTGTTTAGTGAGTCCTCCAGATCAGAGGTAGTAGGAATGACCAGGGATGTTCTCTGTTTAGTGAGTCCTCCAGATCAGAGGCTAGTAGGGATGACCAGGGATGTTCTCTGTTTAGTGAGTCCACCAGATCAGAGGCAGTAGAGATGACCAGGGATGTTCTCTGTTTAGTGAGTCCTCCATGTCAGAGGTAGTAGGGATGACCAGGGATGTTCTCTGTTTAGTGAGTCCTCCAGACCAGAGGCAGTAGGGATGACCAGGGATGTTCTCTGTTTAGTGAGTCCTCCAGACCAGAGGCAGTAGGGATGACCAGGGATGTTCTCTTGAAAAGTGTGTGAATTCGACCATTTTACTGTCCTGCTAAGCATTTCAAAATGTAACAAGTACTTTTGGGTGTCAGGGAAAATAAAAAGTACATAATTTTCTTTAGGAATGTAGTGATGTTAAAGTAAAATGCTCCAAAAAAGTACTTAACTAGTACTTTCAAGTATTTTTTAATTAACTACTTCATACCACTGATGTAAACATTATTAAAGTGCCCAGTGTTTAGTGACAATGTACATAGCGCAGCAGTCTCTAAGGTTCAGCTCAGGGTACTGGGTGGAGGCCGGCTAGTGACACTGACTAAGGTGCAAGGCAGGGTACTGGGTGGAGGCCGGCTAGTGACACTGACTAAGGTTCAGCTCAGGGTACTGGGTGGAGGCCGGCTAGTGACACTGACTAAGGTTCAGGGCAGGGTACTGGGTGGAGGCCGGCTAGTGACACTGACTAAGGTTCAGGGCAGGGTACTGGGTGGAGGCCGGCTAGTGACACTGACTAAGATGATCTATTATCAGGGCAGACAGTGTCTCTGTCTGTCGTCATCCCCACAGTGACCGTACGTACATATCCCAACCAGAAGCCATGGATTATAGGCAGCATCCGCATCGAGCTAAAGGCTAGAGCTGCCGCTTTCAAGGAGCGGGACACTAATCTGGACACTTATAAGAAATCTCGCTATGACCTCAGACGAACCATCAAACAAGCAAAGCCTCCCAGCTACATGCCTCCTCCTGTGTATGACCTTCTGCCTGCCCCTGGACCCAGCTACCTGCCTCCTGTGTATGACCTTCTACCTGCCCCTGGACCCAGCTACCTGCCTCCTCCTATGTATGACCTTTTGCCTGCCCCTGGACCCAGCTACCTGCCTCCTCCTGTGTATGACCTTCTGCCTGCCCCTGGACCCAGCAACCTGCCTCCTCCTGTGTATGACCTTCTACCTGCCCCTGGACCCAGCTACCTGCCTCCTCCTGTGTATGACCTTCTGCCTGCCCCTGGACCCAGCAACCTGCCTCCTCCTGTGTATGACCTTCTGCCTGCCCCTGGACCCAGCTACCTGCCTCCTACTGTGTATGACCTTCTGCCTGCCCCTGTACCCAGCTACCTGCCTCCTCCTGTGTATGACCTTCTGCCTGCCCCTGGACCCAGCTACCTGCCTCCTCCTGTGTATGACCTTCTACCTGCCCCTGTACCCAGCTACCTGCCTCCTCCTGTGTATGACCTTCTGCCTGCCCCTGGACCCAGCTACCTGCCTCCTCCTGTGTATGACCTTCTGCCTGCCCCTGGACCCAGCTACCTGCCTCCTCCTGTGTATGACCTTCTGCCTGCCCCTGGACCCAGCTACCTGCCTCCTCCTGTGTATGACCTTCTACCTGCCCCTGTACCCAGCTACCTGCCTCCTCCTGTGTATGACCTTCTACCTGCCCCTGGACCCAGCTACCTGCCTCCTCCTGTGGTCCTTTACAATAAACACCAGCTGCGCCCTGCGCTTGAAACCAGCTCTGTCTCCCATCGTGTTCATTACAATTGTTGGTTAAGGGCTTGTAAGTAAGCATTTAACTGTAAGGTCTGTTGTATTCAGCACATTTGGCAAATCAAATTTGATTTGAGATACTGTAGGCCAGGGTTCCCCAACAGGCGGATATACAGTGGGAAGAACAAGTATTTGATACACTGCCGATTTTGCAGGTTCACCTACTTACAAAGCATGTAGAGGTCTGTAATTTTTATCATAGGTACACTTCAACTGTGAGAGACGGAATCTAAAACAAAAATCCAGAAAATCACATTGTATTTTTTTTTAAAGTAATTAATTAGCATTTTATTGCATGACATAAGTATTTGATCACCTACCAACCAGTAAGAATTTGTTGCAATTGTTGGACCCTAAATACTGTAAAAACACCAGCAAATCAGCTTCATGTGATTTTAATTTTTTAAAATCTGTTCCAAAGTATTTCCCAACACATAATACAGAGAAGTGATTGTATACAAATTAAAGTATGGTTTGAAATTGTTTTAGCCAAATATATCTGTTTGGGGTTCTTGCGGTCAACTTGCAGTCTACAAATGATTTGTAATTATGTTCCAGCCCCCTGAACATCCACTCAAAAAAATATCAGTCCGTGGCTGAATCTAGTTGATGATCCCTGGACTAGGCCCTTGATAAGGTCAGAGCCATAGAGACAGACAGACACCCTCCCTCCCACAGTTACCAGAGCCATAGAGACAGACAGACACCCTCCCTCCCACAGTTACCAGAGCCATAGAGACAGACAGACACCCTCCCTCCCACAGTTACCAGAGCCATAGAGACAGACAGACACCCTCCCTCCCACAGTTACCAGAGCCATAGAGACAGACAGACAGCCTCCCTCCCACAGTTACCAGAGCCATAGAGACAGACAGACCCTCCCACAGTTACACCAGACAGACCCTCCCACAGTTACCAGAGCCATAGAGACAGACAGACACCCTCCCTCCCACAGTTACCAGAGCCATAGAGACAGACAGACACCCTCCCACAGTTACAGAGCCAGAGCAGATAGAGTTACCAGACAGACAGACAGACAGACAGACAGACAGACAGACAGACAGACAGACAGACAGACAGACAGACAGACAGACAGACAGACAGACAGACAGACAGACAGACAGACGGACAGACGGACAGACGGACAGACGGACAGACGGACAGACGGACAGACGGACAGACGGACGGATGGACAGACAGACAGGAGTGTGAAGGGAAACAGCACTTCAACCAACTGGAGGCTACTTTCATGTTCTTCAATGTTATTACTGTATCTGTATAATGTACATAGACGAGCCAGTAACCACATGGGTGAAGGGTTTGCCTATCAATCTCACTTTGTCTTCCATGTGAAAGTTATTGCCTGAAGCTAAACCCGTGAGCCAGTTAGCCTGTTAGCCCGTTAGCCAGTTAGCCTGTTAGCCTGTTAATCATTTGGCATGTTGGCCTGTTAACCAGTTGGCCTGTTAGCCAGTTGGCCTGTTAGCCAGTTGGCCTGTTGGCTTGTTAGCCCATTAGACTGTTAGCCAGTTAGGCTGTTAGCCAGTTAGCCTGTTAGCCAGCTAGCCTGTTGGCTATAATCCCTAATACCTGGAGACACTGATAGAGACCATGCATCTGCCATATGTCCCCCAGACACACACACACAGAATGTCCCACAGATTAGCTCATTAGCCTACTGCTCCGAGATAAAGCTGATCAGTGCAGAGTAGCGCATCAGCAGTATTAGATATTACAGTAACAGGAGATGAGCATCAGCAGTATTAGATTTTACAGTAACAGGAGATGAGCATCAGCAGTATTAGATATTACAGTAACAGGAGATGAGCATCAGCAGTATTAGATATTACAGTAACAGGAGATGAGCATCAGCAGTATTAGATTTTACAGTAACAGGAGATGAGCATCAGCAGTATTAGATATTACAGTAACAGGAGATGAGCAACAGCAGTATTAGATATTACAGTAACAGGAGATGAGCAACAGCAGTATTAGATATTACTGTAACAGGAGATTAACTGCTGCTGTTTCTGATGATGTGTTGTCTCAGCATCTCAGCCTGTCAGCCAATCCTGGGGATATAGGGATGGAGGGGTCATGACCTGGACCTCACCCATCTGGTGTATTGTAAAGCCTGAGTCCCAAAGCATCTTCCAGTCCCCTAGCCTCAAGCCTCTCCCTTAGGGCTAGTCCCCTAGCCTTTAGCTACTCCCTAACCCCTAACCCGCTAGCCTCTAGCTACTCCCTAACCCCTAGCCTCTAACTACTCCGTAACCCCTAAACCTCTAGCCTCTAGCTGCTCCCTAACCCCTAGCGCCTAGATTCTAACTACTCCCTAAGCCCTAACCCCTAGCCTCTAGCTACTCCCTAACCCCTAACCCCTAGCCTCTAGCTACTCCCTAACCCCTAACCCCTAGCCTCTAGCTGCTCCCTAATCCCCCTGATCTATAGCTGCTCCCTAACCCCTAAACCTCTAGCCTCTAGCTGCTCCCTATCCCCTAGCCCCCTGATCTATAGCTGCTCCCTAACCCCTAGCGCCTAGATTCTACTACTCCCTAACCCCTAGCGCCTAGATTCTAACTACTCCCTAACCCCTAAACCTCTATCCTCTAGCTGCTCCCTAACCCCTAACCCCCTAGCCTCTAGCTAGCTGCTCCCTAATCCCTAGCGCCTAGATTCTAACTACTCCCTAACCCCTAAACCTCTAGCCTCTAGCTGCTCCCTATCCCCTAGCCCCGTGATCTATAGCTGCTCCCTAACCCCTAGCGCCTAGATTCTAACTACTCCCTAACCCCTAGCGCCTAGATTCTAACTACTCCCTAACCCCTAAACCTCTATCCTCTAGCTGCTCCCTAACCCCTAACCCCTAGCCTCTAGCTGCTCCCTAACCCCTAGCGCCTAGATTCTAACTACTCCCTAACCCCTAGCGCCTAGATTCTAACTACTCCCTAACCCCTAAACCTCTATCCTCTAGCTGCTCCCTAACCCCTAACCCCTAGCCTCTAGCTGCTCCCTAACCCCTAGCGCCTAGATTCTAAGTACTCCCTAACCCCTAAAGCGCCTAGATTCTAACTGCTCCCTAACCCCTAAACCTCTATCCTCTAGCTACGCCCTAACTGCTAACCCCCCCTAGCCTCTAGCTGCTCCCTATCCCCTAGCCCCTGATCTATAGCTGCTCCCTAACCCCTAGCGCCTAGATTTTAACTAGCACCTCCCTAACCCCTAACCCCCTAGCCTCTAGCTGCTCCCTAACCCCTAGTGCCTAGATTCTAACTACTCCCTAACCCCTAAACCCCTATCCTCTTAACTACTCCCTAACCGCTAACCCCCTAGCCTCTAGCTGCTCCCTATCCCCTAGCCCCCTGATCTATAGCTGCTCCCTAACCCCTAGTGCCTAGATTTTAACTACTCCCTAACCCCTAAACCCCTATCCTCTTAACTACTCCCTAACCCCTAACCCCCTAGCCTCTAGCTGCTCCCTAACCCCTAACCCCCTAGTGCCTTTAGCTGCTCCCTAACCCCTAGCCCCTAGATTCTAACTACTCCCTAACCCCTAAAGCCCTAAACCCCTAGTCTCTAGGTGCTCCCTAACCCCTAACCCCCTAGCCTCTAGCTGCTCCCTAACCCCTAGTGCCTAGATTCTAACTACTCCCTAACCCCTAAACCCCTATCCTCTTAACTACTCCCTAACCCCTAACCCCTAGCCTCTAGCTGCTCCCTAACCCCTAACCCCCTAGCCTTTAGCTGCTCCCTAACCCCTAGCGCCTAGATTCTAACTACTCCCTAACCCCTAACCCCCTAGCCTCTAGCTGCTCCCTAACCCCTAACCCCCTAGCCTTTAGCTGCTCCCTAACCCCTAGCGCCTAGATTCTAACTACTCCCTAAGCCCTATCCTGTAATTTGCATGGTGCCTGCTGTCTGGAGCTGATGTGTGAGAGAGACTGTGCCTGGCTTGGCTTGAATAGAACGACTGAAGCACCGAGAGTCGTTTACATGAGGCTGGTGATTGAAGGGTTGATACTCCATGGAAGGATACTGATGTAATCTACTGTATGTCATACTAGAGCTAGAGAGATCATAGAGTACAGTAAGGTATAGGGGGTATCGAGTACAGTAGGGTATAGGGGGTATAGAGTACAGTAAGGTATAGGGGGTATCGAGTACAGTAGGGTATAGGGGGTATCGAGTACAGTAGGTATAGGGGGTATAGAGTACAGTAGGGTATAGGTGGTATAGAGTACAGTAGGGTAGGGGGTATCGAGTACAGTAGGGTATAGGGGGTATAGAGTACAGTAGGGTATAGGTGGTATAGAGTACAGTAGGGTATAGGGGTATCGAGTACAGTAGGGTATAGGGGTATAGAGTACAGTAGGGTATAGGGGGTGTAGAGTACAGTAGGGTATAGGGGTATAGAGTACAGTAGGGTATAGGGGGTATAGAGTACAGTAGGGTATAGGGGGTATAGAGTACAGTAAGGTATAGGGGGTATCGAGTACAGTAGGGTATAGGGGGTATCGAGTACAGTAGGGTATAGGGGGTGTAGAGTACAGTAAGGTGTAGGGGGTATAGAGTAGAGTAGGGTATAGGGGGTATAGAGTACAGTAGGGTATAGGGGTATAGAGTACAGTAGGGTATAGGGGTATAGAGTACAGTAGGGTATAGGGGGTGTGGAGTACAGTAGGGTATAGGGGGTATAGAGTACAGTAGGGTATAGGGGGTATAGAGTACAGTAGGGTATAGGGGGTGTAGAGTACAGTAGGGTATAGGGGGTATAGAGTACAGTAGGGTATAGGGGTATCGAGTACAGTAGGTTAGGGGTATAGAGTACAGTAGGGTATAGGGGGTGTAGAGTACAGTAGGGTATAGGGGGTATAGAGTACAGTAGGTATAGGGGTATAGAGTACAGTAGGGTATAGGGGGTATAGAGTACAGTAGGGTATAGGGGGTATAGAGTACAGTAGGGTATTGAGGGTATAGAGTACAGTAGGGTATTGGGAGTATAGTGTACGGTAGGGTATAGGGGTATAGAGTACAGTAGGGTATAGGGGCTATAGAGTACAGTAGGGTATTGAGAGTATAGAGTACGGTAGGGTATAGGGGGTATAGAGTACAGTAGGGTATAGGGGGTATAGAGTACAGTTGGGTATTGAGAGTATAGAGTACGGTAGGGTATAAGGGGTATAGAGTACAGTAGGGTATAGGGGCTATAGAGTACAGTAGGGTATTGAGAGTATAGAGTACAGTAGGGTATAGGGGATATAGAGTACGGTAGGGTATAGGGGGTAGAGAGTACAGTAGGGTATTGAGTAGGGTATTGAGAGTATAGAGTAAAGTAGGGTATAGGGGGTATAGAGTACAGGAGGATATAGGGGGTATAGAGTACGGTAGGGTATAGGGGGTATAGAGTACAGTAGGGTATAGGGGGTATAGAGTACAGTAGGGTATAGGGGTATAGAGTACAGTAGGGTATAAGGGGTGTAGAGTACAGTAGGGTATAGGGGGTATAGAGTACATTAGGGTATTGAGAGTATTGAGTACGGTAGGGTATAGGGGGTATAGAGTACAGTAGGGTATAGGGGGTATAGAGTACAGTAGGGTATTGAGAGTATAGAGTACGGTAGGGTATAGGGGTATAGAGTACAGTAGGGTATAGGGGGTATAGAGTACAGTAGGGTATAGGGGTATAGAGTACAGTAGGGTATAGGGGTATTGAGTACAGTAGGGTATTGAGAGTATAGAGTACTTTAGGGTATAGGGGGTATAGAGTACAGTAGGGTATAGGGGCTATAGAGTACAGTAGGGTATTGAGAGTATAGAGTACGGTAGGGTATAGGGGGTATAGAGTACAGTAGGGTATAGGGGCTATAGAGTACAGTAGGGTATTGAGAGTATAGAGTACAGTATGGTATAGGGGGTATAGAGTACGGTAGGGTATAGGGGGTACAGAGTACAGTAGGGTATAGGGGTAGAGAGTACAGTAAGGTATAGGGTGTATAGAGTACAGTAGGGTATAGGGGGTATAGAGTACAGTAGGGTATAGAGTACAGTAGGGTATAGAGTACAGTAGGGTATAGGGGGTATAGAGTACGGTAGGGTATAGGGGGTATAGAGTACAGTAGGGTATAGGGGGTATAGAGTACAGTAGGGTATAGAGTACAGTAGGGTATAGAGTACAGTAGGGTATAAGGGGTATAGAGTATGGTAGGGTATAGGGGTATAGAGTACAGTAGGGTATAGGGGGTATCGAGTACAGTAGGGTATAGGGGGTATAGAGTACAGTAGGGTATAGGGAGTATAGAGTACAGTAGAGTATAGGGGTATAGAGTACACAGGGTATAGGGTGTATAGAGTACAATAGGGTATAGGGGGTATAGAGTACAGTCAGGTATAGGGGGTATAGAGTACAGTAGGGTATAGGGGTATAGAGTACAGTAGGGTAGAGGGGGTATAGAGTACAGTAGGGTATAAGGGGTATAGAGTACAGTAGGGTATAGGGGGTATAGAGTACAGTTGGGTATAGAGGTTATAGAGTACAGTAGGGTATAGGGGTATAGAGTACAGTAGGGTAGAGGTTGTATAGAGTACAGTAGGGTAGAGGGGCTATAGAGTACAATAGGGTATTGAGTAGGGTATTGAGAGTATAGAGTAAAGTAGGGTATAGGGGGTATAGAGTACAGTAGGGTATAGGGGGTATAGAGTACAGTAGGGTATAGGGGTATAGAGTACAGTAGGGTATAGGGGTATAGAGTACAGTAGGGTATAGGGGTATAGAGTACAGTAGGGTATTGGAGTATAGAGTACAGTAGGGTATAGGGGGTATAGAGTACAGTAGGGTGTAGGGGTATAGAGTACAGTAGGGTAAAGGGGTATAGAGTACAGTAGGGTATAGGGGTATAGAGTACAGTAAGGTATAGGGTATAGAGTACAGTAGCGTATAGGGGTATAGAGTACAGTAGGGTGTAGGGGTATAGAGTACAGTAGGGTATAGGGGTATAGAGTACAGTAGGGTATAGGGGATATAGAGTACAGTAGGGTGTAGGGGTATAGAGTACAGTAGGGTAAAGGGGGTATAGAGTACAGTAGGGTATAGGGGTATAGAGTACAGTAGGGTATAGAGGGTATAGAGTACAGTAGCGTATAGGGGGTATAGAGTACAGTAGGGTATAGGGGATATAGAGTACAGTAGCGTATAGGGGGTATAGAGTACAGTAGAGTAAAGGAGGTATAGAGTACAGTAGGGTATAGGGGGTATAGAGTACAGTAGGGTATAGGGGGTATAGAGTACAGTCAGGTGTTTACGGCTCCACAGTTCATATAGTGTTTAATGTAGAATTGTTACATGGTTACTAAATGGAGTCAACAGGCACATCGATTAAGTATTTACCATTAAAAAAATGTTAAAACATTTCATATTCCAATGTTGTGGTATTTATGGTGTGGTTCTCACCAGACCAGTGAGAGACTATAGGCTAAACTACATTATGGAGAAGTTGTGTTCTGGGTTTTTGGCTTTAAATTCTTCTAGAGGACAGCATGTAAATGTACAAAATGACTAAACAAAAGAGGTCAGGGTAACTTTAGAGAGCGACGTGTCACCCAGCCCTGCTATCCTGTTTCATCATATTCCTGGAAACACGCAGCCACTCCTTCACGAGGGACAACCCACATCCCCCTGCCTCCCCTCACGCAAACCCCGACCACACATCACTGGGAGTGGGGATAACACCCATCCCCCTGCCTCCCCTCACGCAACCCCTGACCACACATCACTGGGAGTGGGGATAACACCCATCCCCCTGCCTCCCCTCACACAACCCCTGACCACACATCACTGGGAGTGGGGATAACACCCATCCCCTGCCTCCCCTCACACAACCCCTGACCACACATCACTGGCCTGGGGATAACACCCATCCCCCTGCCTCCCCTCACACAACCCCTGACCACACATCACTGGGAGTGGGGATAACACCCATCCCCCTGCCTCCCCTCACACAACCCCTGACCATCACATCACTGGGAGTGGGGATAACACCCATCCCCCTGCCTCCCCTCACACAACCCCTGACCACACATCACTGGGAGTGGGGATAACACCCATCCCCCTGCCTCCCCTCACACAACCCCTGACCACACATCACTGGGAGTGGGGATAACACCCATCCCCCTGCCTCCCCTCACACAACCCCTGACCACACATCACTGGGAGTGGGGATAACACCCATCCCCCTGCCTCCCCTCACACAACCCCTGACCACACATCACTGGGAGTGGGGATAACACCCATCCCCTGCCTCCCCTCACGCAACCCCTGACCACACATCACTGGGAGTGGGGATAACACCCATCCCCCTGCCTCCCTCACGCAACCCCTGACCACACATCACTGGGAGTGGGGATAACACCCATCCCCCTGCCTCCCCTCACACAACCCCTGACCACACATCACCCCTGACCACACATCACTGGGAGTGGGGATAACACCCATCCCCTGACCACCCCACCATCACTGGGAGTGGGGATAACACCCATCCCCCTGCCTCCCCTCACACAACCCCTGACCACACATCACTGGGAGTGGGGATAACACCCATCCCCCTGCCTCCCTCACACAACCCCTGACCACACATCACTGGGAGTGGGGATAACACCCTCCCCTGCCTCCCCTCACACAACCCCTGACCACACATCACTGGGAGTGGGGATAACACCCATCCCCCTGCCTCCCCTCACACAACCCCTGACCACACATCACTGGGAGTGGGGATAACACCCATCCCCCTGCCTCCCCTCACACAACCCCTGACCACACATCACTGGGAGTGGGGATAACACCCATCCCCTGCCTCCCCTCACACAACCCCTGACCACACATCACTGGGAGTGGGGATAACACCCACCCATCCCCTGCCTCCCCTCACACAACCCCTGACCACACATCACTGGGAGTGGGGATAACACCCATCCCCCTGCCTCCCCTCACACAACCCCTGACCACACATCACTGGGAGTGGGGATAACACCCATCCCCCTGCCTCCCCTCACACAACCCCTGACCACACATCACTGGGAGTGGGGATAACACCCATCCCCCTGCCTCCCCTCACACAACCCCTGACCACACATCACTGGGAGTGGGGATAACACCCATCCCCCCCCCTCCCCTCACATCACTGGGGATAACAACCCCTGACCACACATCACTGGGAGTGGGGATAACACCCATCCCCCTGCCTCCCCTCACACAACCCCTGACCACACATCACTGGGAGTGGGGATAACACCCATCCCCCTGCCTCCCCTCACGCAACCCCTGACCACACATCACTGGGAGTGGGGATAACACCCATCCCCCTGCCTCCCCTCACGCAACCCTGACCACACATCACTGGGAGTGGGGATAACACCCATCCCCCTGCCTCCCCTCACGCAACCCCCTGACCACACATCACACACCCATCCCCCTGCCTCCCCTCACGCAACCCCTGACCACACATCACTGGGAGTGGGGATAACACCCATCCCCCTGCCTCCCCTCACACAACCCCTGACCACACATCACTGGGAGTGGGGATAACACCCATCCCCCTGCAACCCCTGACCACCTCACACAACAAGCCCTGACCACACATCACTGGGAGTGGGACACCCATCCCCCTGCCTCCCCTCACACAACCCCTGACCACACATCACTGGGAGTGGGGATAACACCCATCCCCCTGCCTCCCCTCACACAACCCCTGACCACACATCACTGGGAGTGGGGATAACACCCATCCCCCTGCCTCCCCTCACACAACCCCTGACCACACATCACTGGGAGTGGGGATAACACCCATCCCCCTGCCTCCCCTCACACAACCCCTGACCACACATCACTGGGAGTGGGGATAACACCCATCCCCCTGCCTCCCCTCACACAACCCCTGACCACACATCACTGGGAGTGGGGATAACACCCATCCCCCTGCCTCCCCTCACACAACCCCTGACCACACATCACTGGGAGTGGGGATAACACCCATCCCCCTGCCTCCCTCACACAACCCCTGAGAACATCACTGGGAGTGGGGATAACACCCAACCCCGATAGACTCTATTCCCCTGACTCTGAGCCAAACGCTCACTGCACAGTGAACCCAGACCCGATCCTGTACCATGCATACCCAACCCCTATCCTGCAACCCCAGCCCTATATCCACCATACACCCAGCCCTTATCCACTCAGTGGCTACGTGGGACCTACAGTAAGTGAGCCCCATGCAGGGAGAGGGAACTGGGTGAATATGAGCAGTGGTGTTAAAATACATAAGTAACAAATATTTAAAGTACTACTTAAGTAGTTTTTGAGGTATCTGTACTTTACTATATATATTTTCGACTACTTTTACTTCACTACATTCCTAAAGAGAAAAGAAATGTACTTTTTACTTCATACATTTTCCCTGACACCCAAAAGAATGGACAGGACAGGAAAATGGTCCAATTCACGCAATTATCAAGAGAACATCCCTGGTCATCCCTACTGCCTCTGATCTGGAGGACTCACTAAACAGAGAACATCCCTGGTCATCCCTACTGCCTCTGATCTGGAGGACTCACTAAACAGAGAACATCCCTGGTCATCCCTACTAGCCTCTGATCTGGAGGACTCACTAAACAGAGAACATCCCTGGTCATCCCTACTGCCTCTGATCTGGAGGACTCACTAATCAGAGAACATCCCTGGTCATCCCTACTAGCCTCTGATCTGGAGGACTCACTAATCAGAGAACATCCCTGGTCATCCCTACTAGCCTCTGATCTGGAGGACTCACTAATCAGAGAACATCCCTGGTCATCCCTACTAGCCTCTGATCTGGAGGACTCACTAAACAGAGAACATCCCTGGTCATCCCTACTAGCCTCAGATCTGGAGGACTCACTAAACAGAGAACATCCCTGGTCATCCCTACTAGCCTCTGATCTGGAGGACTCACTAAACAGAGAACATCCCTGGTCATCCCTACTACCTCTGATCTGGAGGACTCACTAAACACAAACGCTTTGCTTGTAAATGCTGTCTGAATGTTGGAATGTTTCCCTGTCTATCCGTTATAAAATAATAATAATAATAATAATAATAATAATAATAATAATAATAATTGTTCCTTCTGGTTTTCTTATTGTTTAATACTTTAACTTTTGATACTAAAGTATATTTTAGCACAAAAAAACATTAACTTTTGCTAATTAAGCATATGTAAAAACCCAAATACTTTTGGACATTTTACTAAAAGTGGTATTTTGACTGGCTGACTTTGAGTCATTTTCGTATTAATGCATATTTACTTGACTTTTTCCACCTCTGAATAGGAGAATAATTATTGTGCGTGATGTTACTGGGGTGTCGAAACACGAGCAAAAAGAAAACCAAGACCGGGAAGTGTGTAGTGCACTGCATTTGGGAATAGGGTGTCTTTTGGGACGCACATACGATATAGTCACTGATATGCAACTACATTTATTTATTTAAGGGGGGGAGGGATCTGTTTAATATAGAGGACAGATTGTTGCTTCCATCAGTGTAATTGTTTGCATCATTTCCAATCCCCCATATCTTTTGGGTAAATATATATATCCATATACATACACGCATGCATACATATACACATATATACATACCTATACCTATATATACACATATATACGTACACATACCTATATAGATATAGATATACACATACCTATATAGATATACATATACACATATATACATATACATACCTATATAGACATACATATACACATATATACATACACATACCTACATATATATACATATACACATATATACATACACATACCTATATATATATACATATATACATACATACACATACCTATATATACACACATATACACATATATACATACCTATATAGACATACATATATACATATATACATACACATACCTATATATATATACATATACACATATATACATACCTATATAGATATACATATATACATACATACACATACCTATATATACACACATATACACATATATACATACCTACATAGACATACATATACACATATATACATACACATACCTATATAGATATACATATACACATATATACATACCTATATAGATATACATATACACATATATACATACCTATATAGATATACATATATACATACATACACATACCTATATATACACACATATATACATATATACATACCTACATAGACATACATATACACATATATACATACACATACCTATATAGACATACATATACACATATATACATACACATACCTATAGAGACATACATATACACATATATACATACACATACCTACATAGACATACATATACACATATATACATACACATACCTATATAGATATACATATATACACATATATACATATACATACCTATATAGATATACATATACACATATATACATACACATACCTATATAGATATACATATACACATATATACATACACATACCTATATAGATATACATATATACACATATATACATATACATACCTATATAGATATACATATACACATATATACATACACATACCTATAGAGACATACATATACACATATATACATACACATACCTACATAGACATACATATACACATATATACATACACATACCTATATACATATACATATATACATATATACATACCTACATAGACATACATATACACATATATACATACACATACCTATATAGATATACATATATACACATATATACATATACATACCTATATAGATATACATATACACATATATACATACACATACCTATATAGATATACATATACACATATATACATACACATACCTATATAGATATACATATATACACATATATACATATACATACCTATATAGATATACATATACACATATATACATACACATACCTATAGAGACATACATATACACATATATACATACACATACCTACATAGACATACATATACACATATATACATACACATACCTATATACATATACATATATACATATATACATACCTACATAGACATACATATACACATATATACATACACATACCTATATAGATATACATATACACATATATACATACACATACCTATATAGACATACATATACACATATATACATACACATACCTATATACATATACATATATACACATATATACATATACATACCTATATAGATATACATATACACATATATACATACACATACCTATATAGATATACATATACACATATATACATACACATACCTATATAGATATACATATATACACATATATACATATACATACCTATATAGATATACATATACACATATATACATACACATACCTATAGAGACATACATATACACATATATACATACACATACCTACATAGACATACATATACACATATATACATACACATACCTATATACATATACATATATACATATATACATACCTACATAGACATACATATACACATATATACATACACATACCTATATAGATATACATATACACATATATACATACACATACCTATATAGACATACATATACACATATATACATACACATACCTATATACATATACATATACACATATATACATACACATACCTATATACATATACATATATACATATATACATACCTACATAGACATACATATACACATATATACATACACATACCTATATAGATATACATATACACATATATACATACACATACCTATATAGATATACACATATATACATACACATACCTATAGAGATATACATATACACATATATACATACACATACCTATAGAGATATACATATACACATATATACATACACATACCTATAGAGATATACACATATATACATACACATACCTATAGAGATATACATATACACATATATACATACACATACCTATAGAGATATACATATACACATATATACATACACATACCTATAGAGATATACACATATATACATACACATACCTATATAGATATACATATATATACATACACATACCTATAGAGACATACATATACACATATATACATACACATACCTATATAGATATACATATATATACATACACATACCTATAGAGACATACATATACACATATATACATACACATACCTATAGAGACATACATATACACATATATACATACACATACCTATATAGATATACACATATATACATACACATACCTATAGAGACATACATATACACATATATACATACACATACCTATATAGATATACACATATATACATACACATACCTATATAGATATACACATATATACATACACATACCTATAGAGACATACATATACACATATATACCTACACATACCTATATAGATATACACATATATACATACACATACCTATATAGATATACACATATATACATACACATACCTATAGAGACATACATATACACATATATACATACACATACCTATAGAGATATACATATACACATATATACATACACATACCTATATAGATATACATATATACACATATATACATACACATACCTATAGAGACATACATATACACATATATACATACACATACCTATAGAGATATACATATACACATATATACATATACATACCTATATAGATATACATATATACACATATATACATACACATACCTATAGAGACATACATATACACATATATACATACACATACCTATAGAGATATACATATACACATATATACATATACATACCTATATACATATACATATACACATATATACATACACATACCTATATACATATACATATACACATATATACATATACATACCTATATACATATACATATACACATATATACATATACATATACACATATAT
>NW_024608972.1:35000-67500 GCF_018296145.1 Oncorhynchus tshawytscha
TACACATATATACATATACATATACACATATATACATACACATACCTATATACATATACACATATATACATATACATACCTATATACATATACATATACACATATATACATACACATACCTATATACATATACATATACACATATATACATATACATATACACATATATACATACACATACCTATATACATATACATATACACATATATACATATACATATACACATATATACATACACATACCTATATACATATACATATACACATATATACATACACATACCTATATACATATACATATACACATATATACATATACATATACACATATATACATACACATACCTATAGAGATATACATATACACATATATACATACACATACCTATATATATATACATATACACATATATACATACACATACCTATATACATATACATATACACATATATACATACACATACCTATATACATATACATATACACATATATACATATACATACCTATATACATATACATATACACATATATACATATACATATACACATATATACATACCTATATAGACATACATATACACATATATACATACACATACCTATATAGATATACATACACACATATATACATATACATACCTATATACATATACATATACACATATATACATATACATACCTATATACATATACATATACACATATATACATATACATATACACATATATACATACACATACCTATATACATATACATATACACATATATACATACACATACCTATATACATATACATATACACATATATACATACACATACCTATATAGACATACATACACATACCTATATACATATACATATACACATATATACATACACATACCTATATAGATATACATACACATACCTATATACATATACATATACACATATATACATATACATACCTATATAGACATACATATACACATATATACATACCTATATAGACATACATATATACATATATACATACCTATATAGACATACATATATACATATATACATATACATACCTATATAGACATACATATACACATATATACATACCTATATAGACATACATATATACATATACACATACCTATATACATATACAGATACACATATATACATACACATACCTATAGAGACATACATATACACATATATACATACACATACCTATGTAGATATACACATATATACATACACATACCTATAGAGACATACATATATACATATATACATACACATACCTATGTAGATATACACATATATACATACACATACCTATAGAGACATACATATATACATATATACATACATACATACCTATAGAGACATACATATACACATATATATATACACATACCTATAGAGACATACATATACACATATATACATACACATACCTATATAGATATACATACACACATATATACATACACATACCTATATAGACATAGATATACACATATATATATACACATACCTATAGAGACATACATATACACATATATACATACACATACCTATATAGACATACATATATACATATATACATACACATACCTATATAGATATACATATACACATATATACATACACATACCTATATAGACATACATATATACATATATACATACACATACCTATATAGACATACATATATACATATATACATACACATACCTATATAGATATACATATACACATATATACATACACATACCTATATAGATATACATATACACATATATACATACACATACCTATATAGACATACATATATACATATATACATACACATACCTATATAGACATACATATATACATATATACATACACATACCTATATAGACATACATATATACATATATACATACACATACCTATATAGATATACATATACACATATATACATACACATACCTATATAGATATACATATACACATATATACATACACATACCTATATAGACATACATATATACATATATACATACACATACCTATATAGACATACATATATACATATATACATACACATACCTATATAGACATAGATATACACATATATACATACACATACCTATATAGACATACATATACACATATATACATACACATACCTATAGAGATATACATATACACATATATACATACACATACCTATATAGACATAGATATACACATATATATATACACATACCTATAGAGACATACATATACACATATATACATACACATACCTATATAGACATACATACACACATATATACATATATACATATATACATACCTATATAGACATACATACACACATATATACATATATACATATATACATACCTATATAGACATACATACACACATATATACATATATACATATATACATACCTATATAGACATACATACACACATATATACATATACATACCTATAGAGACATACATATATACATATATACATACACATACCTATATAGACATACATATACACATATATACATACACATACCTATATAGACATACATATACACATATATACATATACATACCTATGTAGATATACATACTTAAAAAAAAAGAATATACCTTTATTATTCCCCCCAAACCCTACCGCCCTCCCCCAAACCCTACAACCCCTCCCCCAAACCCTACAGCCCCTCCCCCAAACCCTACCGCCCCTCCCCCAAACCCTACCGCCCTCCCCAAACCCTACCGCCTCCCCCAAACCCTACCGCCCTCCCCCAAACCCTACAGCCCCTCCCCCAACCCCTACCGCCCCTCCCCCAACATCTACCGCCCTCCCCCAAACTCTACCGCCCCTCCCCAAACCCTACCGCCCCTCCCCCAAACCCTACAGCCCCTCCCCCAAACCCTACCACCCCTCCCCCAACTGGAGTAAACCAATAAACACTTATTAGGCTTCTACCTTCAGTTTATACATATTACACACATTTTACAGACACAATCTATTCAACAATAGTTATATTTAGTTTGTTTTTAGTCCTTCCTCTATTTCTGATGTCCATCCAGTTTGATTTATACTTGTAACTGTGCTGTTTCACTAAAAGTTCTGAACCTATATACATTTTACAGACCCCTGTATGTTTTACATTGGTTACCTTGTTATTAGTCCCACCCTTCAGCTCCATTCAACCCCCCCCCCAACAACTACATTTTCTTTCACATGAAATCTATTATAGGCTACCGTATTATTTAAATCAGAATAGTGCAGAAAATAATAGACTAGATCTGTATTGGGACGGCAGGGAGCCTAGTTGTTAGTGTTGGTCAAGTTACTGAAAGGTTGCTGGATCAAATCCCCCGAGCTGACAAGGTAAAAATATGTCGTTCTGCCTCCTGAACAAGGCAGTTAACCCACTGTTCCCTGGTAGGCTGGTCATTGTAAATAAGAAATAGTTCTTTAACTGACTTGCCTCGTTATATAAAGGTTACCATGCTGCATAGGATGACCTAACTCTGCAGACGAGTGATTCATAAATAAATAAAAACTCCCCTCTCTTTCAGTTATCTAATATGAATAGATTACTAATATAAAAATGATATCAACAGGAGAGTTAGGGCTTCTATCAGAGAGTGAAGTCACATCAAGAGGAGAAGTATCTTCGTAGGAAGGCTGGTTGTAAAATAGCAGAATGTGACGTTGGTTGCCTACGCTTCTCTCTCGCTACATGCCCGTCGGGTGGGTGGGTCATTCTTATTCGCAAGAGAAAGAATACACGCAACAATTATTTATTTGTTTGCCTCGTCGCACGTTAAAGTTTAAAATCAGTGGGCTTTAATAAAATCCTGAAATAAAATATACATAAATAACATACATAATACGACATGAAATTACGGTGTAAACTGTGAAGTCATGCGTTATCCTCCGCCTCGTATAAACTCGTGTGCGTGCTAGTCAGCAGACGCTGTTTTCAACCGCGCCCACTCTTGAACTCGTCGACACCGGCGTGCATGTTGCACGGTGGTGCACGAACTCAGGAACAAAACAACCCCCAGACCCAGAAAACTGTTCCCGCTTCCGTGACTACACTGCCTTGTCTATAACTCTATGGACTCATATGTAGGTTAACCACATCACATTGTAGAAGGGGGCCTCTCTATTCAGATTCTACTTTAAAAAAAAATATATATATATATAGACCTCAAAGAAAATAAGAGTATATAAATTGCTGCCTCAATGTATTTTTCTCAGCCATAAAAGTATTCAAAACAAATGTATAATGGTACAGACACCAAGAAATCTGACTGCCAGATAGGTAGACTACTTTACACTGTAGATAGGTAGGCACGTTCTCCACCAAGAAATCTGACTGCCAGATAGGTAGGCTACTTTACACTGTAGTAGGCCGTTCTCCACCAAGAAATCTGACTGCCAGATAGGAAGGCTACGTTTACACTGTAGGTAGGCTACTTTACACTGTAGTAGGCCGTTCTCCACCAAGAAATCTGACTGCCAGATAGGTAGGCTACTTTACACTGTAGTAGGCCGTTCTCCACCAAGAAATCTGACTGCCAGATAGGTAGGCTACTTTACACTGTAGTAGGCCGTTCTCCACCAAGAAATCTGACTGCCAGATAGGTAGGCTACTTTACACTGTAGTAGGCCGTTCTCCACCAAGAAATCTGACTGCCAGATAGGTAGGCTACTTTACACTGTAGTAGGCCGTTCTCCACCAAGAAATCTGACTGCCAGATAGGTAGGCTACTTTACACTGTAGTAGGCCGTTCTCCACCAAGAAATCTGACTGCCAGATAGGTAGGCTACTTTCCACCAAGAAACACTGTAGTAGGCTACTTTACACTGTAGTAGGCCGTTTCTCCACCAAGAAATCTGACTGCCAGATAGGTAGGCTACTTTACACTGTAGTATCTGACTGCCAGATAGGTAGGCTACTTTACACTGTAGGAGGCCGTTCTCCACCAAGAAATCTGACTGCCAGATAGGTAGGCTACTTTACACTGTAGTAGGCCGTTCTCCACCAAGAAATCTGACTGCCAGATAGGTAGGCTACTTTACACTGTAGGAGGCCGTTCTCTGATTCAGAAGGGTTGGGTTGAATACAGAAGACACATTTCAGTTGAACTCATTCAGTTATACAACTGACTAGGTACCCCCTTCCCTTTCCTTCTCTTTGTACTTAGCCCTGTGGGAGGCCATTCCTTCTCTTGGTACTTAGCACCCTTAGCACCGTTATTCCTTCTCTTGGTACTTAGCACCTAAAGAGGCCTTTCCTTCTCTTGGTACTTAGCACCGTAAAGAGGCCATTCCTTCTCTTGGTACTTAGCACCGTAAAGAGGCCATTCCTTCTCTTGGTACTTAGCACCGTAAAGAGGCCATTCCTTCTCTTGGTACTTAGCACCGTAAAGAGGCCATTCCTTCTCTTGGTACTTAGCACCGTAAAGAGGCCATTCCTTCTCTTGGTACTTAGCACCGTAAAGAGGCCATTCCTTCTCTTGGTACTTAGCACCGTAAAGAGGCCATTCCTTCTCTTGGTACTTAGCACCGTAAAGAGGCCATTCCTTCTCTTGGTACTTAGCACCGTAAAGAGGCCATTCCTTCTCTTGGTATTAGCACCTTCTTCTCTTGGTACTTAGCACCGTAAAGAGGCCATTCCTTCTCTTGGTACTTAGCACCGTAAGAGGCCATTCCTTCTCTTGGTACTTAGCACCGTAGGGGGAAGTTCCTTCTTTCGCTAGAACAAAAGATGCCCCTGCTATGGACACTCATAGAAAAATGGTTATTCTGCTGTCCCCATAGGATTACCCATTTTGGTTCCAGATAGAATTCTCTTTTGGGTTCAATCTAGAACCCTTTCCACAGAGGGTTCTACATGGAACCCAAAAGAGTTCTATCTGGAACCAAAATGGGTTCTTTCAAGGGTTATCCTATGGGGACAGCCAAAGAACCATTTTAGGTTCTAGAGAAGACCTGACATCTAGCTAAGGAGTTTTGTAGATGAAGAATATACAGTAAATTGCTTTTTAAGTTCAGTTTAACAATGTGTACCTGCTCATTAGTTAGCTAACTAGCTAGCCTAACATTAGCTTGCTAACTGAGCCAGGCATTCACACAAACGTGATATGAAACGAATTGAGCAGTAAGTTCAGCACGACACCTTTCAGTTGAATGCATTCAGTTGTACAACTGACTCGGTCTCCTCCTTTACCAAACTATCTACTGTATCCAGCAAGATGAAGAAATAACTTAATTCAGTCTCCATTATCCCATACTGCCAGTGCCAGCTCGCTTACTTGCTAGCCTTAACTAAACAGTTAGCATCGTCAGTTAGCACAGCATAGCCATTTAGCACAGCATCGCCATTTAGCACAGCATCGCCATTTAGCACAGCATAGCCATTTAGCACAGCATAGCCATTTAGCACAGCATAGCCATTTATCACAGCATAGCCATTTAGCACAGCATAGCCATTTAGCACAGCATAGCCATTTAGCACAGCATAGCCATTTATCACAGCATAGCCATTTAGCACAGCATAGCCATTTCACAGCATAGCCAGCATGACCGCATATTTAGCACAGCATAGCCATTTAGCACAGCATCGCCATTTAGCAGATTCCAAGAACACAGGATGAGATGTTACTGTCCTTTGTGCAAGCACTTCCAAGAGTTAATGAACAGTGAGCGTGATGAAATTTGGGAGCGCATCGTCAGTAGTGTACCTTTGGTTCCTAGGGTGTTTCGGCCTTTCACACTATACACCCTCCCCAAAGGCGGCCAGCGACAGGGTGATCAATCCTACGCTTGCGTCCCATTCCCAATTAGTCATAGGAGTTGCCTTGTTGTTGATAGCCAACATCCCATGGGACTATGCATGGCAGGGGCGTCCTCCTCCCTGAGTCAAGCATTGTTGGCATAGCATAGGCATTTAGCACAGCATAGGCATTTAGCACAGCATAGCCATTTAGCACAGCATAGCCATTTAGCACAGCATAACCATTTAGCACAGCATAGCCATTTATCACAGCATAGCCATTTAGCACAGCATAGCCATTTAGCACAGCATAGCTAGCTACTCCACCGACTCCTAAGAAACATTATAAAACAAAAACATTTATTGTCAAAATAATATAATATGTTGAGTTGTATAACGCTACTGGTCTGTGCAGTCTAAAGGCTACATGGCTGTGCCATTCAAATCAAATCAACCGTTTTTATGTAGTTAATTAAACAGACAAGACACGCTTAGATTGCCTTCGGAAAAGTATTCAGTATTCATTGACTTTTTCCACATTTTCTTATGTTACAGCCTTATTCTAAAATGGAAACCGAAATACTTTATTTACGTAAGTATTCAGACCCTTTGCTATGAGACTCGAAATTTAGCTTAGGTGCATCATGTTTCCCCTGACCATCCTTTAGATGTTTCTACAACTTGATTGGAGTCCACCTGTGGTAAATTCATTTAATTGGACATGATTTGGAAAGGCACACACCTGTCTATATAAGGTCCCACAGTTGACAGTGCATGTCAGAGCAAAAACCAAGCCATGAGTTTGAAGGAATAGAGCTCCGAGACAGGATTGTGTCGAGGCACAGATCTGGGGTAGCAAAAAATTCTGCAGCATTGAAGGTATCCCACGAACACAGTGGCCTCCATCATTCTTAAATGGAAGAAGTTTGGAACCACCAAGACTCTTCCTAGAGCTGTCCGCCCTGACAAACTGACCAATCGGGGGAGAAGGGTCTTGATCAGGGAGGTGACCAAGAACCCGATGGTCACTCTGACAGAGCTCCAGAGTTCCTCTGTGGAGATGGGAGAAACATCCAGAAGGACAACCACCTCTGCAGCACTCCACCAATCAGGCCAGACGGAAGCCATTTCTCAGTAAAAAGGCACATGACAGCCCGCTTGGAGTTTTGACAAAGGGCACCTGCAGGAAAAACCTGGCACCATCCCTACTGTGAAACATGGTGGTGGGAGCATCATGCTGTGGGGGTGTTTTTCAGCGGCATGGACTGGGAGACTAGTCAGGATCGAGGCAAAGATGAACGGAGTAAAGTACAGAGAGATCTTTGATGAAACCTGCTCCAGAGCGCTCAGGACTTAGGGCGAAGGTTCACCTTCCAACAGGACAACGATCCTAAGCACACAGCCAAGACAACGCAGGAGTGGCTTCAGGACAAGTCTCTGAATGTCCTTGAGTGGCCTAGCCAAAGCCTGGACTTGAACCCGATCTAACATCTCTGAAGAGGCCTGAAAATAGCTGTGCAGTGACTCTCCCCCATCCAACCTGACAGAGCTTGAGAGGTTCTGCAGAGAAGAATGGGAGAAACATTGCCAGGCACGAGGTGGGAATGATGGTCTCGGGCTCTGGGGTAATAGCCGTGGGGCTATAATGGCGAGACGTTGAACCGTGTGAACAGCAGGGCCCATCTAGCTTGCCTGAAGTTGAGGCGTTTGGCGAAGCGGAGATACTTCAGATTTTTGTGGTCGGTCCATACGATGAACGGATGTTCCGCCCCTTCCGGCCAGTGCCTCCCTTCTTCCACCTCCATCTTCACTGCGAGAAGCTCACGATTTCCCACATCGTAGTTTTTCTCCGTGGCGTTGAGGTGATGGGAGAAGAAGGCTGCAGGGATGTAGCTTCAGGTCCAGGGCAAAACACTGGGACAGGACCTCCCCCACTTCTACATCCAACGCATCGGCCGCCACCACAAACTGACGGTAAGGATGAGGATGAACCAGGATGGGAGCTGTGGTGAAGCGGTGTTTGAGGTTCCGGAACGCCCGTCAGCAGCATGGGACCACGTGAACAGAACCTTGGGAGAAGTGAGTGCTGACAGGGGGGAAGCCAGGGTGCTGTAATCCCGGATGAAGCGGTGTTTGAGGTTCCGGAACGCCCGTCAGCAGCATGGGTCCACATGAACAGAACCTTGGGAGAAGTGAGTGCTGACAGGGGGGAAGCCAGGGTGCTGTAACCCCGGATGAAGTGGTGTTTGAGGTTCCGGAACACCCAATCAGCCGCAGGGGACCATGTGAACGGAACCTTGGGAGAAGTGCATGCTGACAGGGGGGAAGCCAGGGTGCTGTATCCCCGGATGAAGCGGCGATAGAAGTTGGCGAACCCCAGGAAACATTGCAGCTGCACCCTGGATGAATGCTGGGGCCAATCCACCACCGCTCTCACCTTCCCGGGATCCATCTGGACACTCCCAGCGGAGAGGATGTAGCCCAGAAAAGGGATGGTGGAGCGATGGAACTCGCACTTCTCTGCCTTGACAAACAGCTGGTTCCCCAGGAGGTGTTGAAGAACGTGGAGCACATGTTCATGAGGGGAGCGGGAGAAGACGAGGATGTCATCAATGTAGATGAAGACGAACCAGTTCAAAATGTCACAGACAACATCATTTACCAGAGCCTGAAACACAGCAGAAGTGTTGGTGTGGCCAAATGGCATGACAAAATACTGGTAGTGGCCGCTGGCCGTTTTGAAGAAGGTCTTCCACTCACCCCCCTCCCGTATCCGCACCAGGTGGTAGGCATTCCGTAGATCCAGCTTGGAAAACACGGTGGCCCCCTGGAGAGGCTTGAAGGCCGAGGAGATGAGTGGTAGCGGTTCTTCCCCGTTATATCCTTGAGTCCCCAGTAGTCGATTCACTGGTGCAGGGTGCTTGCGGGAAAGGACGAAGGACGTATAAATCCTGCAGCTAGGGAGTCCCCAATGTAGGTGTCCATAGCCTTGGTCTCCAGTCCCGACAGCGAGTACAGTCGTCCCTCGGGGCAGAGTGGTGCTAGGGAGAAGGTCAATCCCGCAGTAATATGGTCAGTGTGGAGGAAGGGATGTGGCCCGGGCCTTGTTGAACTCCTCCCGAAGGTCCTGGTACTCCTTGGGAAAGGCAGAGAGGTCAGGGGCACCTTCCGAGCCCCTAGGAAGATGTCCCGGGGCAGGTTGCGCTGACTTCAGAAACTGGGCGTGGCAGAATGGACTCCAGCCCATGATGGCACCAGTAGACCAGTTGATGAGGGGATTGTGTCGCTGGAGCCAGGACAATCCCAATACCATAGGAATCTGAGGAGACTTGATGAGCAGGAATTGAATAGTCTCGCTGTGATTCCCTGACACCCGTAAGTTGGTAATATGAGTGACCCGGCCTATTGAGCGTCCGTCCAGCGCTCTAACATCCATCATCCATGGGAGTGGAGAGGGGCTGGGTGGGGAAGTTCAGCTCGGAAGCCAGGGTAGCGTCCAAAAAACTGTCATTTAGCTTCAGAGTCAATGTGGAGCCGGAGAGATTTAGACTGGCTTCCCCACAGCAGAATGGCATGAACAGGGGTGCGAGCAAGGGAAGCAGGAAAGTTCTCCATATGGCCCACCAGAGTACTTGCTCCTACCAGTGAGCCTTATCTCTTTAAAGGACAAGAAGACACAAAATGAACCGCAATTACAGACAACTCTTCGTGTTGATCCTGTATTGCTGAACCGCTGGCTATAGCCCAGCTCTACTTTGTTGCGGTAGGCTCGGGAAGTGGTTACTCAGCCGTCTCCGGCGCGTCTCAGGGAAGGTCGAGAGGCCTCGAGTTCTCTCGGCAACGGGATCGGGTAAAGGCAAGGTGGAATTTCTGGACGTGCGAGCGATGTTAAATTTCCTTTCACTCAATTGTTTAAGTAGTCGCCCATTGATTCGGATGGTCAAAGCGATGAGGGAATCGAGATCCGTAGGAAACTCCCTAGCAGCAAGCTAGTCCTTGACCTCCACCGAGATGCCGTGCAGGAACATATCGAACAGTGCTCCCTGGTTCCAAGCACTCTCCACCGCCAACGTGGGGAAATCCACTGCATAGTCAGTCACATTGCAGGAGTCCTGCCGTAGCTGGATTAGCTCCCCGGGCGGCTTCACTCCCGGAGAATGGGGTGTAAAAAACCTTCTTCAACTCTCCCACGAACACCTCTAGACTAACGCATATGGCCGGCTGCTGTTCCCATACAGGGGCGAGAAGGTGGAGTGGCCGAAGAGAAGGTGGAGTGGCTGATGAAAAACCTTCTTCACCTCTCCCACGAACCACGAAGGCTGCCTCCCAGACTGTTTAATGCCCGGTGGTCATGGCTGTTACCACCGTGGTAGTCTGCCTCCCAGAGATGCCCGGTGGTCATGGCTTTAATGCCTCCCAGACGGTGGTCATGGCTGTTACCACCGTGGTAGTCTGCCTCCCAGACTGTTTAATGCCCGGTGGTCATGGCTGTTACCACCGTGGTAGCCTCCCAGACTGCCCCAGACTGTTTAATGCCCGGTGGTCAGGCTGATACCACCGTGGTAGGCTGCCTCCCAGACTGTTTAATGCCCGGTGGTCATGGCTGTTACCACCGTGGTAGGCTGCCTCCCAGACTGTTTAATGCCCGGTGGTCATGGCTGTTACCATCATGGTAGGCTGCCTCCCAGACTGTTTAATGCCCGGTGGTCAAGGCTGATACCACCGTGGTAGTCTGCCTCCCAGACTGTTTAATGCCCGGTGGTCAAGGCTGATACCACCGTGGTAATCTGCCTCCCAGACTGTTTAATGCCAGGTGGTCATGGTGGTAGTCTGCCTCCCAGACTGTTTAATGCCCGGTGGTCATGGCGTTCGGCCAACGTTTGGACCCCCTCCATAAGGCCAGGATGCAGTTCCTCGTGTCTCCCGACGGCGGCTCCTTGGGAGGAGATGGCGTCGCGCAGCCCAGGTCTGCTGGGTCAGTCATGGCCAGTTTGTCCTATCAGGGATCAAGGTAAGACCCAGATGTAGACCGTGTCGAAGTAACAATGTTTATTACAGCAACAGAGGCAAAGGTACAGGACGGGCAGGCAGGCTCAGGGTCAGGGTCAGGGTCAGGGTCAGGTCAGGCAGAGGTCGGTGACCCAGAGGCGGGGCAAAGGTACAGGACGGCAGGCAGGCTCAGGGTCAGGGTCAGGGTCAGGGTCAGGCTCAGGGCAGGGTCAGGGTCAGGGTCAGGGTCAGGTCAGGCAGAGGTCGGTGACCCAGAGGCGGGGCAAAGGTACAGGACGGCAGGCAGGCTCAGGGTCAGGGTCAGGGTCAGGGTCAGGGTCAGGGTCAGGGTCAGGGTCAGGGGCAGGCAGAGTGGTCAGGAGGGCGGGCTCAGTGTCAGGACAGGTAAGGGTTTTAAACCAGAAGGACGAGAAAAGTGAGACTGGGGAACAGCAGGAGCTGATACAAAAACATGCTGGTTGACTTGACAAGCAAGACGAACTGGCAACAGACAAACAGAGAACACAGGTATAAGTACACAGGGGACAATGGGGGAAGATGGGCAACACCTGGAGGGGGGTGGAGTCAATCACAAGGACAGGGGAAAACAGATCAAGGTGCGACAAAAACTACCACTTTAGTCACCTCAGTAGGGCTCTCTCGTTCTCTCTCTCTCTGCCTCTCTCTCTCTCTGTTTCTCACTCTCTCTCTCACACACACACACACACACACACACACACACACACACACACACACACACACACACACACACCTCATTAGTAACCTTAGTGTATAAGTGCATGAGACATGTGAATAGCCAGTGGCTGAAGGCCCCTGGAGGCCCCTGTTCCCCAGCATCAGGTTGAGTTAGTTTTAAGCTCTGCTTCACATTGTGTGACTGAATGGAGGCTGTCAAGGCCGTCTCTCCTCACCGGCCCCGTCACACAAACCCCAGTCAGAGCACCACCGCTGGGGCCCCTCACACAGACCTCCAGTCAGAGCACCACCGCTGGGGCCCCCTCACACAAATCCCCAGTCAGAGCACCACTGCTGGGACCCCCTCACACAAATCCCCAGTCAGAGCACCACCGCTGGGGCCCTCCTCACACAGACCCCAAGTCAGTGGGGTCCCACAATAGAGACACTGCCTCCAGTCAGAGCACCACCGCTGGGGTCCCACAACAGAGACACTACCTCCAGTCAGAGCACCACCGCTGGGGCCCCACAATAGTGACACTGCTCCCAGTCAGAGCACCACCGCTGGGGTCCCACAATAGTGACACTGCTCCCAGTCAGAGCACCACCGCTGGGGCCCCACAATAGTGACACTGCTCCCAGTCAGAGCACCACCGCTGGGGCCCTACAATAGAGACACTGCTCCCAGTCAGAGCACCACCGCTGGGGCCCCACAATAGTGACACTGCCTTTAGGTAAAGTGTGGAAATAACAACATTGAATCTGGTTTGGATGGATAGAGGGGAGAGAAGTTAAGCTGTGTGTGTGTGTGTGTGTGTGTGTGTGTGTGTGTGTGTGTGTGTGTGTGTGTGTGTGTGTGTGTGTGTGTGTGTGTGTGTGTGTGTGTGTGTGTGTGTGTGTGTGTGTGTGTGTGTGTGTGAATTGAACCGATGGTTTGGGAACAAAGCAGGGATTACCTGTATCACCTCAACCCCAAAATGACACATATAATTATCCACAGTTAGTAATAATACATTCTGCAATGAAACAGGTTTTACAAGTCATGGCTCGACCTACATACACTCAGATAATGGTGAAGTAGGGTCACTTTCATACATTTAAACTGATTGCTGCTTCAATATGAGCAATTCTCCGAAACAAGGTTTTATCAATTCAGGTCAATTCTCTGACACAAGGGGTTCTACAATTCAGGTCAATTCTCTGAAACAAGGGGTTCTACAATTCAGGTCAATTCTCCGACACAAGGTTTAATCAATTCAGGTCAATTCTCCGACACAAGGTTTAATCAATTCAGGTCAATTCTCCGACACAAGGGGTTCTACAATTCAGGTCAATTCTCCGACACAAGGGGTTCTACAATTCAGGTCAATTCTCCGACAGAAGGGGTTCTACAATTCAGGTCAATTCTCCGACACAAGGGGTTCTACAATTCAGGTCAATTCTCCGACACAAGGGGTTCTACAATTCAGGTCAATTCTCTGACAGAAGGGGTTCTACAATTCAGGTCAATTCTCCGACACAAGGTTTTATCAATTCAGGTCAATTCTCCGAAACAAGGTTTTATCAATTCAGGTCAATTCTCCGAAACAAGGGGTTCTACAATTCAGGTCAATTCTCCGACACAAGGTTTTATCAATTCAGGTCAATTCTCCGAAACAAGGTTTTATCAATTCAGGTCAATTCTCCGACACAAGGGGTTCTACAATTCAGGTCAATTCTCTGACATAAGGGGTTCTACAATTCAGGTCGTTATCGTAGAATGTTGTTTATTTTATTTAACCTTTATTTAAACTAGGCAAGTCAGTTTAGAATAAAATTCTTATATACTATGATGGCCTACACCGGCCAAACCCGGACGACGCTGGGCCAATTGTGCGCCGCCCAATGTGACTCCCAATCACGGCCGGATGGGATGCAGCCTAGATTCGAACCAGGGACTGTAGTGACGCCTCTTGCACTGAGATGTTTTAAATATATATTGTTTTAACCTTTATTTAACTCGGCAAGTCAGTTAAGAACAAATTCTTATTTTCAATGACGGCCTAGGAACATTGGGTTAACTGGCTGTTCAGGGGCAGAACGGGGGGGCGGTGGCCTGATTGTGACACCACTTTTTTCTCTCAAACACAGCTGATTAATCAACTTGCTTTCTAAACCGAGTGATTGTGTTTTCGTAATGGCCTGATGGCATCACTACGTGTTGACCAATGGAAACCCCGTAGGGCGTTCACATGATAATAATGTCGTAATGATAATGACAATCTCTCCCCAATCTGTTGATGCGTTTACAATTAGACACGCAGCAGTGAGACATTTGATCTGTGACGATGGTTCTCTGCTGTATAAATACACACAGGTGACCCTGTTATCCTGTTGCACTATGATCATTGGTGGCATGCTGAAATCGGAAAGAGAGAAACTGCATTTCTACTTAGTGTGAAACATTTTGTTCCACACCCATTTCTTCACATCCTGTGGTATAGAACTCTCAGCATCAGACAGCAGAAAACATTTTAACACAAGCACAACCCTGATGAGAACTGAAACCTCTCTCCCTCCCCCCCCCCCACCCCCTCTCTCTCTCTCTCTCTCTCTCTCTCTCTCTCCCTCCCTCCCTCCCTCCCTCCCTCCCTCCCTCCCTCCCTCCCCCACCCCTCCTCTCCCTCCTCTCCTCTCTGTCTCCCTCCCTCCCTCCCTCCCTCCCTCCCTCCCTCCCTCCCTCCCTCCCTCCCTCCCTCCCTCCCTCCCTCCCTCTCTCTCTTTTTCTCTGTCTCTGTCTCCCTCCCTCCCTCTCCTCTCCTCTCCTCTCCTCTCCTCTCCTCTCCTCTCCTCTCCTCTCCTCTCCTCTCCTCTCCTCTCCTCTCCTCTCCTCTCCTCTCCTCTCCTCTCCTCTCCTCCTCTCCTCTCCTCTCCTCTCCCTCCCTCCCTCCCTCCCTCCCTCCCTCCCTCCCTCCCTCCCTCCCTCCCTCCCCTCCCTCCCTCCCTCCCTCCCTCTCCTCTCTCTCTCTGTCTCTGTCTCTGTCTCCCTCCCTCCTCTCCTCTCTCTCTCTCTCTCTCTCTCTCCCTCCCTCCCTCCCTCCCTCCCTCCCTCCCTCCCTCCCTCCCTCCCTCCCTCCCTCCCTCCCTCCCTCCCTCCCTCTCTTTTTTTCTCTCTCTCTCTCCCTCCCTCCCTCCCTCCCTCCCTCCCTCCCTCCCTCCCTCCCTCCCTCCCTCCCTCCCTCCCTCCCTCCCTCCCTCCCTCCTCACTCTCTCTCTCTATCTCTCTCTCTCTCCTCTCTCAATTCAATTCAGTTCAAGGGGCTTTATTGGCATGGGAAACATATGTTAACATTGTCAAAGCAAGTGAAGTAGATAATAAACAAAAGTGAAATAAACAATACAAATGAACAGTAAACATTACACTTCCAAATGTCCCAAAATAATAAAGATGTTTCATAACTGTGGACTCTCTGTTTAGGGCCAAATAACATGATTTGGTTGGATCTAATTGTGCTGCTGTCCTGGGGCTCTGAGGGGTATGTTTGTGTTTGTGAACAGAGCCTCAGGACCAGCTTGCTTAGGGGACTCTTCTCCAGGTTCATCTCTCTGTAGGTGATGGCTTTGTTATGGAAGGTTTGGGAATCGCTTCCTTTTAGGTGGTTGTAGAATTGAATGTCTCTTTTCTGGATTTTGATAATTAGTGGGTATCGGCCTAATTCTGCTCTGCATGCATTATTCTCCCTCTCTCTCTCTCTCGCTCTCTCTCTCTCTCTCTCTCTCTCTCAAACACACACACACACACACACACACACACACACACACACACACACACACACACACACACACACACACACACACACACACACACACACACACACACACACACACACACACACACACACACACACACACTAATACACGTAGTCACATACACCTTTTCTGTCATATATGAGGTTAGAGAATGTAAAGAAAAGCAGAACCCTAACTAATAGAACACAACAGGTGTTCCAGTGGGTTTCCGTTATGCAAAGCACAGATCAGTCATTCTGTCAATCTGTTCTGAATCAGCCCGAGAGTCCCAAGTCCCTTTATAGTAAAATACTGTTGACGGTCAACAGGACTCCGGTCTAAAGTAGTGCCCTATCAAGGGGATAGGGTGTCATTTAGTTGGTCTAAAGTAGTGCCCTATAAAGGGAATAGTGTTCCATTTGTCTGGTCTAAAGTAGTGCCCTATAAAGGGAATAGTGTTCCATTTGTCTGGTCAAAAGTAGGGCCCTATAAAGGGAATAGTGTTCCATTTGTCAGGTCTAAAGTAGTGCCCTATAAAGGGAATAGTGTTCCATTTGTCAGGTCTAAAGTAGTGCACTATAAAGGGAATAGTGTTCCATTTGTCAGGTCTAAAGTAGTGCACTATAAAGGTGATAGTGTTCCATTTGTCTGGTCTAAAGTAGTGCACTATAAAGGTGATAGGGGGACATTTGGTTGATCCCCCTGGTTTCTGGTTTCCACTGTAAGGAAGCCTGACAAGATCCTACACTTTCATATCTGAGTCTGTTCCTTATTGTGTACTTCCTATAAACCAAGTATCAACCACAGCCCCAAAGCTAACTGACATCTCTGTCTACCCTGACCTAACCTGTACCCCTACCCTGACCTAACCTGTACCCCTAACCTGTTCCCCTGCCTTGACCTAACCTGTACCCATACCCTGACCTAACCTGTACCCCCTGCCCTGACCTAACCTGTACCCTTGCCCTGACCTAACCTGTACCCCTACCCTGACCTAACCTGTACCCCTACCCTGACCTAACCTGTTCCCCTGCCTTGACCTAACCTGTACCCATACCCTGACCTAACCTGTACCCCTACCCTGACCTAACCTGTATCCCTACCCTGACCTAACCTGTACCCCTGCCCTGACCTAACCTGTAACCCTACCCTGAACTAACCTGTACCCCTACCCTGACCTAACCTGTACCCCTACCCCCTAACCTGTACCCCCCCTGACCTAACCTGTACCCCTAACCTGTTCCCCTACCTTGACCTAACCTGTACCCCTACCCTGACCTAACCTGTACCCCTGCCCTGACCTAACCTGTACCCCTACCCTGACCTAACCTGTATCCCTACCCTGACCTAACCTACCCTGACCTAACCTGTACCCCTACCCCTGACCTAACCTGTACCCCTACCCTGACCTAACCTGTACCCCTACCCTGACCTAACCTGTACCCCTACCCTGACCTAACCTGTAACCCTACCCTGACCTAACCTGTACCCCTAACCTGTACCCCTACCTGACCTAACCTGTACCCCTACCCTGACCTAACCTGTACCCCTACCCTGACCTAACCTGTACCCCTACCCTGACCTAACCTGTACCCCTACCCTGACCTAACCTGTACCCCTACCCTGACCTAACCTGTACCCCTACCCTGACCTAACCTGTACCCCTACCCTGACCTAACCTGTACCCCTACCCTGACCTAACCTGTACCCCCTACCCTGACCTAACCTGTACCCCTACCCTGACCTAACCTGTACCCCTACCCTGACCTAACCTGTACCCCTACCCTGACCTAACCTGTACCCCTACCCTGACCTAACCTGTACCCCTACCCTGACCTAACCTGTACCCCTACCCTGACCTAACCTGTACCCCTACCCTGACCTAACCTGTACCCCTACCCTGACCTAACCTGTACCCCTACCCTGACCTAACCTGTACCCCTACCCTGACCTAACCTGTACCCCTACCCTGACCTACCTGTACCCCTACCCTGACCTAACCTGTACCCCTACCCTGACCTAACCTGTACCCCTACCCTGACCTAACCTGTACCCCTACCCTGACCTAACCTGTACCCCCCTACCCCTGACCTAACCTGTACCCCTACCCTGACCTAACCTGTACCCCTACCCTGACCTAACCTGTACCCCTACCCTGACCTAACCTGTACCCCTACCCTGACCTAACCTGTACCCCTACCCTGACCTAACCTGACCTAACCCCTACCCTGACCTAACCTGTACCCCTACCCTGACCTAACCTGTACCCCTACCCTGACCTAACCTGTACCCCTACCCTGACCTAACCTGTACCCCTACCCTGACCTAACCTGTACCCCTACCCTGACCTAACCTGTACCCCTACCCTGACCTAACCTGTACCCCTACCCTGACCTAACCTGTACCCCTACCCTGACCTAACCTGTACCCCTACCCTGACCTAACCTGTACCCCTACCCTGACCTAACCTGTACCCCTACCCTGACCTAACCTGTACCCCTACCCTGACCTAACCTGTACCCCTACCCTGACCTAACCTGTACCCCTACCCTGACCTAACCTGTACCCCTACCCTGACCTAACCTGTACCCCTACCCTGACCTAACCTGTACCCCTACCCTGACCTAACCTGTACCCCTACCCTGACCTAACCTGTACCCCTACCCTGACCTAACCTGTACCCCTACCCGACCTAACCTGTACCCCTACCCTGACCTAACCTGTTCCCCTACCCTGACCTAACCTGTACCCCTACCCTGACCTAACCTGTACCCCTACCCTGACCTAACCTGTACCCCTACCCTGACCTAACCTGTACCCCTGCAAATTGACGTGGTACCGGCGTCCCCCTCAGTACTTAGCCTCGTTATTGTTATTTAATTGTTTTACTTTTTATTTTGTTTTATTTACTTTCCTTTATTTGGTAAAGAACTGCACTGTTGGTTAAGGGCTTGTAAGTACAGCATTTCACAGTAAGATCTACACCTGTGTGTTCATCATTTCCCTGACCTAAGACCCCTACACCTAACCTGTATTACCCATCATTTCACCCAGTAAGACCCCTACACCTGTGTGTTCATAACCATTTCACAGTAAGACCTACACCTGTTGTATTCATCATTTCACCTAAGACCTACACCTGTTGTATTCATCATTTCACAGTAAGACCCCTACACCTGTGTGTTCATCATTTCACAGTAAGACCTACACCTGTTGTATTCCATTTCACAGTAAGACCTACACCTGTGTGTTCATCATAACCTGTAAGATCTACACCTGTTACCCATCATTTCACAGTAAGATCTAACCACCTGTTGTATACCTGTACCATTTCACCCTAAGACCTACACCTGTTGTACCCTGACCAGCATTTCACCAGTAAGACCTACACCTGTGTGTTCATCATTTCACAGTAAGACCTACACCTAACCTGTGTTCATCATTTCACAGTAAGATCTACACCTGTTGTATTCAGCATTTCACAGTAAGACCTACACCTGTGTGTTCATCATTTCACAGTAAGACCTACACCTGTGTGTTCATCATTTCACAGTAAGACCTACACCTGTGTGTTCATCATTTCACAGTAAGATCTACACCTGTGTGTTCATCATTTCACAGTAAGACCTACACCTGTGTGTTCATCATTTCACAGTAAGACCTACACCTGTGTGTTCATCATTTCACAGTAAGACCTACACCTGTGTGTTCATCATTTCACAGTAAGACCTACACCTGTTGTATTCATCATTTCACAGTAAGATCTACACCTGTTGTATTCATCATTTCACAGTAAGACCTACACCTGTTGTATTCATCATTTCACAGTAAGACCTACACCTGTGTGTTCATCATTTCACAGTAAGACCTACACCTGTGTGTTCATCATTTCACAGTAAGACCTACACCTGTTGTGTTCATCATTTCACAGTAAGACCTACACCTGTGTGTTCATCATTTCACAGTAAGACCTACACCTGTTGTATTTATCATTTCACAGTAAGATCTACACCTGTGTGTTCATCATTTCACAGTAAGACCTACACCTGTTGTATTCATCATTTCACAGTAAGACCTACACCTGTGTGTTCATCATTTCACAGTAAGATCTACACCTGTTGTATTCATCATTTCACAGTAAGATCTACACCTGTGTGTTCATCATTTCACAGTAAGACCTACACCTGTGTGTTCATCATTTCACAGTAAGACTTACACCTGTTGTATTCATCATTTCACAGTAAGATCTACACCTGTTGTATTCATCATTTCACAGTAAGACCTACACCTGTGTGTTCATCATTTCACAGTAAGACCTACACCTGTTGTATTCATCATTTCACAGTAAGATCTACACCTGTTGTATTCATCATTTAACAGTAAGATCTACACCTGTTGTATTCATCATTTCACAGTAAGACCTACACCTGTGTGTTCATCATTTCACAGTAAGATCTACACCTGTGTGTTCATCATTTCACAGTAAGACCTACACCTGTGTGTTCATCATTTCACAGTAAGACCTACACCTGTGTGTTCATCATTTCACAGTAAGATCTACACCTGTTGTATTCAGCATTTCACAGTAAGACCTACACCTGTGTATTCATCATTTCACAGTAAGATCTACACCTGTTGTATTCATCATTTCACAGTAAGACCTACACCTGTGTGTTCATCATTTCACAGTAAGACCTACACCTGTGTGTTCATCATTTCACAGTAAGACCTACACCTGTGTGTTCATCATTTCACAGTAAGATCTACACCTGTGTGTTCATCATTTCACAGTAAGATCTACACCTGTTGTATTCATCATTTCACAGTAAGACCTACACCTGTTGTATTCATCATTTCACAGTAAGACCTACACCTGTTGTATTCAGCATTTCACAGTAAGACCTACACCTGTTGTATTCATCATTTCACAGTAAGACCTACACCTGTTGTATTCATCATTTCACAGTAAGACCTACACCTGTGTGTTCATCATTTCACAGTAAGACCTACACCTGTTGTATTCATCATTTCACAGTAAGACCTACACCTGTTGTATTCATCATTTCACAGTAAGACCTACACCTGTGTGTTCATCATTTCACAGTAAGACCTACACCTGTGTGTTCATCATTTCACAGTAAGATCTACACCTGTTGTATTCATCATTTCACAGTAAGACCTACACCTGTTGTATTCATCATTTCACAGTAAGACCTACACCTGTTGTATTCATCATTTCACAGTAAGACCTACACCTGTTGTATTCATCATTTCACAGTAAGACCTACACCTGTTGTATTCATCATTTCACAGTAAGATCTACACCTGTTGTATTCATCATTTCACAGTAAGATCTACACCTGTTGTATTCAGCATTTCACAGTAAGACCTACACCTGTTGTATTCATCATTTCACAGTAAGATCTACACCTGTTGTATTCATCATTTCACAGTAAGATCTACACCTGTTGTATTCATCATTTCACAGTAAGATCTACACCTGTGTGTTCATCATTTCACAGTAAGATCTACACCTGTTGTATTCAGCATTTCACAGTAAGACCTACACCTGTTGTATTCATCATTTCACAGTAAGATCTACACCTGTTGTATTCAGCATTTCACAGTAAGATCTACACCTGTTGTATTCATCATTTCACAGTAAGACTTACACCTGTTGTATTCATCATTTCACAGTAAGACCTACACCTGTGTGTTCATCATTTCACAGTAAGACCTACACCTGTTGTATTCATCATTTCACAGTAAGATCTACACCTGTTGTATTCATCATTTCACAGTAAGATCTACACCTGTTGTATTCATCATTTCACAGTAAGACCTACACCTGTTGTATTCATCATTTCACAGTAAGACCTACACCTGTTGTATTTCATCATTTCACAGTAAGACCTACACCTGTGTGTTCATCATTTCACAGTAAGACCTACACCTGTTGTATTCAGCATTTCACAGTAAGATCTACACCTGTTGTATTCATCATTTCACAGTAAGATCTACACCTGTTGTATTCATCATTTCACAGTAAGATCTACACCTGTTGTATTCAGCATTTCACAGTAAGATCTACACCTGTTGTATTCATCATTTCACAGTAAGATCTACACCTGTTGTATTCATCATTTCACAGTAAGACCTACACCTGTGTGTTCATCATTTCACAGTAAGATCTACACCTGTTGTATTCATCATTTCACAGTAAGACTTACACCTGTTGTATTCATCATTTCACAGTAAGACCTACACCTGTGTGTTCATCATTTCACAGTAAGACCTACACCTGTTGTATTCGGGCACATGTGACAAATAACGTTTGATTTGATTTGAAACTGAGCTGCACTTCCTAACCTCCTGCCCAATGTATGATATTACAGACCCGTATTTCCCTCAGATTACACAGATCCACAAAGAATTCGAAAACAAACCCAATTTTGATAAACTCCCATATCTACTGGGTGAAATACCACAGTGTGTCATCACAGCAGCAAGATGTGTGACCTGTTGCCACAAGAAAAGGGCAAACCAGTGAAGAACAAACACCATCGCAAATACAACCCATATTTATGTTTATTTATTTTCCCTTTTGTACTTTAACAGTGAGAAAGAGAGACTAGAGAGAGAGAGAGACTAGAGAGAGAGAGAAAGACTATAGAGAGCAGGAGAGAGAGGGAGGGAAAGGGAGAGAGGGAGGACTATAGAGAGAGACTAGAGAGAGGGAGAGGGAGAGGGAGAAAGACTAGAGAGCGGAGCAGGAGAGAGGGAAAGACTAGAGAGCAGGAGGAAGAGAGGGAGAGAGAGGGAGGAAGAGAGAGAGAGAGAGGAGAGAGAGAGAGAGGGAGAGAGAGGGAGAGAGAGAGGAGAGAGAGAGAGAGAGAGAGAGAGAGAGAGAGAGAGAGAGAGAGAGAGAGAGAGAGAAGAGGAAGAGATCCAGATATTAAGGTGTAGCTTCTCTGTAGCTTCTGGGTATGAGAAAAGGGAGCTAAGGGAATTGGGAGCTTTAGAGAGTCCCAAATGGCTCATTAATGCATATGGGATATTGAAAGATATTGTCAGTAATGATGTAAGAGTTGTAAATGAGATGTTGTGATATTGAGAGAAAGAGTTGAAGTATATCCTTTAGTATGTTTAGATGGAAAATGTAGGTTTGTATTGTTAATTGATTAATTAATTAGGGTTAATTGTTCTGAGGGGAGGGCTAGAGAAAGAGGAGCCTCTCTCCAGAGAAGGGGAGAGGGATTGAGCTGTGGATGGGGAGCATTGTTGTTAAGCTGTCCCATAAGGGAGACGTTGATGGCAGTACTGTTGAGGGAAGTAAATAAACACCTTTGCACAGAAGAGAGATCTTTTTATTTTATAGAGGTTATATCCAGAGGGATTAAGGTGTATTCCTATTTTAGCAAACTATTTGACATTTAAAAGTAATATATAGATAAGTGAACAGCACTATCTTCTTACATTACCTTTAAAACAGTTGCAGGGCACGCAAGTAATACATTACACATTATGGACTACACTAAGACAGTAATATATTACATTATGGACTACACTAAGACAGTAATATATTACATTATGGACTACACTAAGACAGTAATATATTACATTATGGACTACACAGTAAAACAGTAATAGTAATAGATTACATTATGGACTACACTAAGACAGTAATATATTACATTATGGACTACACTAAGACAGTATATATTACACATTATGGACTACACTAAGACAGTAATATATTACATTATGGACTACACTAAGACAGTAATATATTACATTATGGACTACACTAAGACAGTAATATATTACATTATGGACTACACTAAGACAGTAATATATGACACATTATGGACTACACTAAGACAGTAATATATTACATTATGGACTACACTAAGACAGTAATATATTACACATTATGGACTACACTAAGACAGTAATATATTACATTATGGACTACACTAAGACAGTAATATATTACATTATGGACTACACTAAGACAGTAATATATTACATTATGGACTACACTAAGACAGTAATATATTACATTATGGACTACACTAAGACAGTAATATATTACACATTACGGGCTACAATAGTGCCTTCATAACATATTTATTGCATAGCCTACTTTACATACAGTATAGTATCTCTTATTCCTCTTGCGCTGAGACGTTTTTTTTCTCTAGAAGATAAGAGAGAGAGAGAGCGAGAGAGAGAGACAGAGAGAGAGAGAGGAGGAGGAGGGCTCTTTATCGCAGATACAACAGTCCACAGCACTGTCTCTCTGTATAGTACATCATGTCCCGATCTAACTTTGTTTTTAACGAGGTCACGATTCTGGCGCTCTGGAACGCATCGGTATCCAATGGACAAGCAGCTGCAAGACGACACACCCCTTTATGCATGAAGTTGGGCACGCCCCCAGCATGGAAACAGCTTCTAGTCGACTCGGCACATTGACCTGTCACAATGCAGGAGACAACTAGGGAAATATCACTGGGATGGAGTATGTTCATTTGGCTACAGAAAGAAAGAAAAGTTATCATCATTTCATAACTGTTTAATTTCCAAAGACCGGAAAGGGATTCATACTCGACGTGTTTACGTTTAGATTTTATTTTGGGATCTAGGATGGCAATTCCATGGAGAAGCCGGTAACATGTATTATGTGAGTTGTTTCCTATTGATAGCATACTGAGACCAAAGCTACCTCCATAATCACATAAAGGGATCAAACCCGACTGAAATCCTTTATACCAGAACATAGTTGCTGTATTTGAATGTCACCAATTACGCATCGGTGTTCGGTTTGAAGGGATATGGATCATTTCGCCGCTGAGTGCCTTGTGTCTATGTCCAGTCGGGCGGTCGTTCACCCTAAAGAGAACAGAGAGTTCAAAACAGAACCAGCCTGCTGTCCAAGGAACGATGGAGAAGACATGGTCAAAGACAACTCCTCTCTTTTCGTGGTGGCGAGGATTCTAGCGGATTTTAACCAGCAGGCACCCACGACCACTAGCGATATTGCCGAGCAGGCAAAAATAGCAGAAGGGTGCGTATCGCCAGCTCCAGTCACAGAGGATGGGAATACTGCCACACCTATCCTCGTCAGCCCCGCCGCCGACCTCACACAAAGAGGCAGTAAACGTGTCAGAGGTCGATCCGAACCGGAATCGCCTCAGAAAAAGCACAAATGTCATTATTCAGGTTGTGAAAAAGTTTACGGGAAGTCGTCCCACCTCAAAGCGCATCTAAGGACACACACAGGTCAGTTCCCTTTAAAACAAATACATTATTTATAGTGATATTAAACTCCCCATTATTTATTTTGTTCAGTTTCACTAGTAGCCTAGTATTGTGAAGGACTGGGTGTGAATAGGGACGAATAGTGACCCTAAATTGGATGTGAGCCAACGCATTGATGCAATGCACAACGTGTCACACATACGTTCGCTCACGGTGAACTATTCTATTGACCCGTTTGCACATAAAACGCTTTAAAAAAAAACACATGATCTAACTATTCTGTTAATATACACTTAACCCTATAAACAATCCTCTCTGAAACAATGTTAAGAGCTGCAGTGAATGACAGAGCTGCGTTACATTGTAACCTTGTCGGTATTTAGTGGCCGGTGAATAAGTTGAGCGCGTGGAGAAAACACTCAACTCAATGACCTGCTGTATGGCTGATGTCGAACAGCAGGTGCAGCGTAATGGGATTCATACAACTCAACCACTATGGGCTTTGTTTCAGTTGATAGAAAAACACAACAAACACCGTGAACATAACAACAACAACAAAAACTATTTGATTTTTATCAGAAAACGTTTCTGAGAAAGTCAAATCAATTTATTAACTGTAAACTATAAATCCAATAGGAAAGGATGGAGGGAGAGAAAGAGAGAGAGAGAGATAGAGAGAACGAGTGGGAGAGAGAGAGAGAGATAGACAGAGAGGGTAAAGAGAGAACGAGTGGGAGAGAGAGAGAGATGGTAAGTGTGACTCTAAGCTCTTTGTTTTGCTGTGGGAGGATGTACCACACCCCCTTCACTGGCTCCTCACTAGTTACCACAGCCACAAAGTCATAATTATGGAAAAACCGCGCCTATTTCTGCAATTTATCTCCTTAAAATCGGATTTGAACCCTAACCTTAAATTAAGACAAAAAAGCTATTTTTGTTTTCATGAATTTGTAAAAATATAGGCAATTTTTCACTTCGTGCTTGTGGTAACAAGTGACAACCCCTTCCCTGCCAAAACCAGAGTTATCTCTCTCTCTGTCTCTCTCTCAGTCTCTCTCTGTCTCTCTCTCTCTGTCTCTCTCTCTGTCTGTCTCTTTCTCTCTCTCTGTCTCTCTCTCTCCCCCTCTCTCTCTCTGTGTCTCTCTCTCTCTCTCTGTTTCTGTTTCTCTCTCTCAGTCTCTCTCTCCCTCTCTATCTCTCTCTCTCTTTCTCTCTGATTCTGTTTCTCTCTCTCTCAGTCTCTCTCTCGGCTCTAGGCCCAGCCCCAGACACACACTCTGCCTGCCTTACAGCCGATCTGTCCAGCAACAGACTCAGCTAGCAGAGCTCAGACACAGATGAGTGTTCCCCATAAGATGCTTCATATCATATCATTAGGTGGGACATATAAACTCCACAGGCGTAATCCATGTTATTACCACGTGATAAAGCAGTGTGTCAGAGCTCAGACACAGGGAGTGTTTCCCATAGGATAAGATGCTTCATGTCATTAGATGGAGAACATAATGTCCTCGATCTGCCATCCTATAGCTTTCTGAGACCCAGCAGTTCATTGTTGTCCTCTCTAATGGACATGTTGTTTTTCTCCGTGTTCCTGAGGCCATACATGCCACTGTGTTGAGAGGTACATATCAGCACACTTACCATCACAATTACTATCACAATTACCAGCACAATTACTATCACAATTACTATCACAATTACTATCACAATTACTATCACAATTACTATCACAATTACCATCATAATTACCAGCACAATTTCCATCACAATTTCCATCACAATTTCCATCACAATTACCAGCACAATTTTATCACAATTACTATCACAATTACTATCACAATTACCATCATTTACCAGCACAATTACTATCACAATTACTATCACAATTACCATTACCCCTAAATTACCATCACAATTACCAGCACAATTACTATCACAATTACTATCACATTACCATCTAAATTACCATCACAATTACTATCACAATTACCAGCACAATTACCATCATACTCTACTATCACAATTACTATCACAATTACTATCCAATTACCATCATAATTACCAGCACAATTACTATCACAATTACTATCACAATTACTATCACAATTACCATCTAAATTACCATCACAATTACCAGCACAATTACCAGCACAATTACTATCACAATTACTATCACAATTACTATCACAATTACCAGCACAATTACTATCACAATTACTATCACAATTACCATCATAATTACCAGCACAATTACTATCACAATTACTATCACAATTACTATCACAATTACCATCATAATTACCAGCACAATTTCCATCACAATTTGCACATTTTATGGTAAGTGTGTGTAATTGTGTAAATATAATTTTTGAGAGTTTGGTATTCAAATGCTTTCTAACAGGTAAATATCTCAGGAATAGTTTGTTGAGGTTGATATTCACATGCTTTCTGTACCGGTAACACCCTGTATATTCACATTGACTCTGTACCGGTACCCCCTGTATATAGCCTCCACATTGACTCTGTACCGGTACCCCCTGTATATAGCCTCCACATTGACTCTGTACCGGTAACCCCCTGTATATAGCCTCCACATTGACTCTGTACCGGTAACCCCTGTATATAGCCTCCACATTGACTCTGTACCGGTACCCCCTGTATATAGCCTCCACATTGACTCTGTACCGGTACCCCTGTATATAGCCTCCACATTGACTCTGTACCGGTACCCCCTGTATATAGCCCCCACATTGACTCTGTACTGGTAACCCCTGTATATAACCTCCACATTGACTCTGTACCGGTACCCCCTGTATATAGCCCCCACATTGACTCTGTACTGGTACCCCCTGTATATAACCTCCACATTGACTCTGTACCGTAACCCCCCTGTATATAGCCTCCACATTGACTCTGTACCGTAACCCCCTGTATATAGCCTCCACATTGACTGTGTACCGGTACACCCTGTATATAGTCTCCACATTGACTCTGTACCGTAACACCCTGTATATAGTCTCCACTTTGACTCTGTACCGTAATACCCTGTGTATAGCCCCGCTATTGTTATTTTTACTGCTGCTCTTTAATTTTTGTTACTTTTATCTATTTTTTACAAAACACTTAATTTTATGAGGCGGTATTAAGGGAGAGTATCAGAGATCTGTAGATGGAGTTGGGGTTAGAGGGTTAGGGTTAGAGGGGAGTATCAGAGATGTGTAGATGGCGTTAGGGTTAGAGGGGAGTATCAGAGATCTGTAGATGGGGATAGGGTTAGAGGGGAGTATCAGAGATGTGTAGATGGGGTTAGGGTTAGAGGGGAGTATCAGAGATGTGTAGATGGATAGGGTTAGGGTTAGAGGGGAGTATCAGAGATCTGTAGATGGGGATAGGGTTAGAGGGGAGTATCAGAGATGTGTAGATGGGGTTAGGGTTAGAGGGGAGTATCAGAGATGTGTAGATGGATGGGGTTAGGGTTAGAGGGGAGTATCAGAGATGTGTAGATGGATGGGGTTAAAGGGGAGTATCAGAGATGCCCATCCCCTGACCCCATAACTAGTCTAGGAGCCCTGCATAGTCTTAGCCTGCATCCCAAATGTCTCCCTATTCCCTATTTAGTGCACTACTTTTGACCAGGGCCCATAGGGATATGTACTAGCACTATTAAAAAAAACAGGATGCTATTTGGAACTCAGTCATAGACAGCGTAACACTGACAGCCCACAGAAACAATACAATATACAGATATGATATAGACATATTATTATATTGGACATAGACAGCGTAACACTGACAGCCCACAGAAACAATACAATATACAGATATGATATATAGACATATTATTATATTGGTGAATGAAATGAGCTGTTATGCAATGATTCATCAGGTTCACAGCTGGAAGGGGTTGGCCTGTTGGCTCTTTTCCTTTTTACATATAACGCGTCTCTACAAGGACTTTATCTTTGATGATCAAAGCCTTCCTGGACTTTCAGAAGCCTTTGTAGATCACAACGACAGAAGACAGATGAAACCGATGCTCTGTGAGCGTTACTCTAGGATTTGCAACAGATACGTTCCTAGATAGATCGATACAAGTGATTCATTTGTGGTCGTTTGGTGTCTCTGGACGGTGACCGAATGATGCAGATGTTCTGTACTCGACTACTAACCCTACCCCCATCCCCTCTAACCCTACCCCCTTCCCCTCTAACCCTACCCCCATCCCCTCTAACCCTACCCCCATCCTAGCTAAGCCTACCCCCATCCCCTCTAACCCAACCCATCCCCTCTAACCCTACCCCCTTCCCTCTAACCCTACCCCCATCCCCTCTAACCCTACCCCCATCCCCTCTAACCCTACCCCTTCCCCTCTAACCCTACCCCTTCCCCTCTAACCCTACCCCCATCCCCTCTAACCCTACCCCCTTCCCCTCTAACCCTACCCCTTCCCCTCTAACCCTACCCCCATCCCTCTAACCCTACCCCCATCCTTTCTAAGCCTACCCCCATCCCCTCTAACCCAACCCATCCCCTCTAACCCTACCCCCATCCCATCTAACCCTACCCTACCTCACACCTCTAACCCTACCCCCATCCCCTCTAACTCTACCCCATCCCCTCTAACCCATACCCCCATCCCATCTAACCCTACCCCCATCCCATCTAACCCTACCCCTTTCCTCTAACCCTACCCCCTTCCCCTCTAACCCTACCCCATCCCCTCTAACCCTATGCCCCCATCCCATCTAAGCCTACCCCCATCCCTTCTAACCCTATCCCCATCCCATCTAACCCTACCCCCATCCCCTCTAACCCTACCCCCATCCCATCTAACCCTACCCCCATCCCATCTAAGCCTACCCCCATCCCTTCTAACCCTACCCCCCCATCCCTTCTAACCCTACCCCATCCCCTCTAACCCTACCCCCATCCCATCTAACCCTACCCTACCTCATCCCTCTAACCCTACCCCATCCCCTCTAACCCTACCCCCATCCTCTAACCCTGACCCCTTCCCATCTAACCCTACCCCAATCCCTCTAACCCTACCCCATCCTTCTAACCCTACCCCATCCCTACTAACCCTACCCCCATCCCCTCTAACCCTACCCCCATCCCCTCTAACCCTACCCCCATCCCCTCTAACCCTACCCCATCCCCTCTAACCCTACCCCCATCCCATCTAACCCTACCCCCATCCCATCTAACCCTACCCCTACCCCATCCCCTCTAACCCTACCCCCATCCCCCTACCCCTACCCCTGTCCCCTCTAACCCTACCCCCATCCCCTCTAACCCTACCCCATCCCCTCTAACCCTACCCCCATCCCATCTAACCCTAATCTACCCCATCCCTCAAACCCTACCCCCATCCCCTCTAACCCTAACCCCATCTACACATCTCTGATACTCCCCTCTAACCCTAACCCCATCTACACATCTCTGATACTCCCCTCTAACCCTAACCCTATCCATCTACACATCTCTGATACTCTCCTCTAACCCTAACCCCATCTACACATCTCTGATACTCCCCTCTAACCCTAACCCCATCTACACATCTCTGATACTCCCCTCTAACCCTAACCCCATCTACACATCTCTGATACTCCCTCTAACCCGAACCCCATCCATCTACACATCTCTGATACTCCCCTCTAACCCTATCCATCTACACATCTCTGATACTCCCCTCTAACCCTATCCATCTACACATCTCTGATACTCCCCTAACCCTATCCATCTACACATCTCTGATACTCCCCTCTAACCCTATCCATCTACACATCTCTGATACTCCCTCTACCCCTAACCCCATCTACACATCTCTGATACTCCCTAACCCTAACCTCTAACCCTAACCCTATCCATCTACACATCTCTGATACTCCCTTCTAACCCTAACCCCATCTACACATCTCTGATACTCCCCTCTAACCCTAACCCCATCCATCTACACATCTCTGATACTCCCCTCTAACCCTAACCCTATCCATCTACACATCTCTGATACTCCCCTCTAACCCTAACCCTATCCATCTACACATCTCTGATACCCCCCTCTAACCCTAACCCCATCCATCTACACATCTCTGATACTCCCCTCTAGCCCTAACCCTCTAACCCTAACCCCATCTACACATCTCTGATACTCCCCTCTAACCCTAACCCCATCTACACATCTCTGATACTCTCCTCTAACCTTAACCCTATCCATCTACACATCTCTGATACTCTCCTCTAACCCTAACCCCATCTACACATCTCTGATACTCCCCTCTAACCCTAACCCCATCTACACATCTCTGATACTCCCCTCTAACCCTAACCCCATCTACACATCTCTGATACTCCCCTCTAACCCTATCCATCTACACATCTCTGATACTCCCCTCTAACCCTATCCATCTACACATCTCTGATACTCCCCTCTACCCCTAACCCCATCTACACATCTCTGATACTCCCTCTAACCCTAACCTCTAACCCTAACCCTATCCATCTACACATCTCTGATACTCCCTTCTAACCCTAACCCCATCTACACATCTCTGATACTCCCTCTAACCCTAACCCCATCCATCTACACATCTCTGATACTCCCTCTAACCCTAACCCTATCCATCTACACATCTCTGATACTCCCTCTAACCCTAACCCCATCTACACATCTCTGATTCTCCCCTCTAACCCTAACCCCATCTACACATCTCTGATACTCCCCTCTAACCCCATCCATCTACACATCTCTGATACTCCCCTCTAACCCCATCCATTCTCACATCTCTGATACTCCCCTCTAACCCTAACCCCATCTACACATCTCTGATACTCCCCTCTAACCCTAACCCTATCCATCTGTACATCTCTGATACTCCCCTCTAACCCTAACCCTATCCTAGTGCCTAGTTAAATAAAGGTTCAATAAAATACAATTTGAAAAACTGTCAGATCAGAACATCTGAACAATACTATAAGTCAAGGATCTCCTGACCAGAAATTCTCCTG
>NW_024608972.1:77500-94590 GCF_018296145.1 Oncorhynchus tshawytscha
GTACCATAGCACTGTAGTCAGTCTTCAGTCTGTACTATAGCACAGTAGTCAGTCTTCAGTCTGTACTATAGTGGAGTAGTCAGTCTTCAGTCTGTACTATAGTAGAGTAGTCAGTCTTCAGTCTGTACCATAGTACAGTAGTCAGTCTTCAGTCTGTACTATAGTGGAGTAGTCAGTCTTCAGTCTGTACTATAGCACAGTAGTCAGTCTTCAGTCTGTACTATAGCACAGTAGTCAGTCTTCAGTCTGTACCATAGCACAGTAGTCAGTCTTCAGTCTGTACCATAGCACAGTAGTCAGTCTTCAGTCTGTACTATAGCACAGTAGTCAGTCTTCAGTCTGTACTATAGCACAGTAGTCAGTCTTCAGTCTGTACTATAGCACAGTAGTCAGTCTTCAGTCTGTACCATAGCACAGTCTAGTCAGTCTGTACTATAGCACAGTAGTCAGTCTTCAGTCTGTACTATAGCACAGTAGTCAGTCTTCAGTCTGTACCATAGCACAGTAGTCAGTAGTCAGTCTGTACTATGGCACAGTAGTCAGTCTTCAGTCTGTACCATAGCACAGTAGTCAGTCTTCAGTCTGTACCATAGCACAGTAGTCAGTCTTCAGTCTGTACCATAGCACAGTAGTCAGTCTTCAGTCTGTACTATAGCACAGTAGTCAGTCTTCAGTCTGTACTATAGCACAGTAGTCAGTCTTCAGTCTGTACCATAGCACAGTAGTCAGTCTTCAGTCTGTACCATAGCACAGTAGTCAGTCTTCAGTCTGTACCATAGCACAGTAGTCAGTCTTCAGTCTGTACCATAGCACAGTAGTCAGTAGTCAGTCTGTACCATAGCACAGTGCACGGTGGAGGCCAACATCAGCAGGGATAGTTCAGGTTACAGGGGACCGTCAGCAGACAGGCGTTTCCAGGAAAATGAGGAGGTTCTTCCCTGTGGAGCTGCACACACACACACGCACGCACGCACGCACGCACGCACGCACGCACGCACGCACACACACACACACACACACACACACACACACACACACACACACACACACACACACACACACACACACACACACACACACACGCACACACACACACGGAATAATGCAGCTACAGCAATCTTTTATCTCACCTTCATTTGACCAGGAAGTCTCTTGAGGTTTGGGTTTAGGTTCAATAAGCATCCTAAGAATAGGTTCTACTTCTGTAAATTACAATCAGCTCTCCAATTGACTGGCCGACTCTGGTATTTTCCTGCGAAAACCCAATCAAGTCATAGGCTACATATATTTCACACAGAACTACTATTAAAACCCTTTCCTGTCCACAGTGTCCAGTCTCCAGTCTACCACTACTAGGTAACACAGTGTCCAGTCTCCTAGTCTCCACTACGAGGTAACACAGTGTCCAGTCTCCTAGTCTGCCACTACTAGGTAACACAGTGTCCAGTCTCCTAGTCTGCCACTACTAGGTAACACAGTGTCCAGTCTCCTAGTCTCCACTACTAGGTAACACAGTGTCCAGTCTCCTAGTCTGCCACTACTAGGTAACACAGTGTCCAGTCTCCTAGTCTACCACTACTAGGTAACACAGTGTCCAGTCTCCTAGTCTACTAGGTCAGTGTCCAGTCTCCTAGTCTACTAGGTAACACAGTGTCCAGTCTCCAGTCTACTAGGTAACACAACATCCAGTCTCCCAGTCTCTAGGTTACACAGTGTCCAGTCTCCAGTCTACTAGGTAACACAGTGTCCAGTCTCCTAGTCTACCACTACTAGGTAACACAGTGTCCAGTCTACCACCTAGGTAACACAGTGTCCAGTCTCCTAGTCTACTAGGTAACACAGTGTCCAGTCTCCCAGTCTACTAGGTAACACAGTGTCCAGTCTCCCAGTCTACTAGGTAACACAGTGTCCAGTCTCCTAGTCTGCCACTACTAGGTAACACAGTGTCCAGTCTACCACTACTAGGTAACACAGTGTCCAGTCTACCACTACTAGGTAACACAGTGTCCAGTCTACCACTACTAGGTAACACAGTGTCCAGTCTCCCTAGTCTACTAGGTAACACAGTGTCCAGTCTCCTAGTACCACTACTAGGTAACACAGTGTCCAGTCTCCCAGTCTACTAGGTAACACAGTGTCCAGTCTCCCAGTCTACTAGGTAACACAGTGTCCAGTCTCCTAGTCTACCACTACTAGGTAACACAGTGTCCAGTCTACCACTACTAGGTAACACAGTGTCCAGTCTCCCAGTCTACTAGGCAACACAGTGTCCAGTCTCCCAGTCTACTAGGTAACACAGTGTCCAGTCTCCCAGTCTACTAGGTAACACAGTGTCCAGTCTCCCAGTCTACTAGGCAACACAGTGTCCAGTCTCCCAGTCTACTAGGTAACACAGTGTCCAGTCTCCCAGTCTACTAGGTAACACAGTGTCCAGTCTCCCAGTCTACTAGGCAACACAGTGTCCAGTCTCCCAGTCTACTAGGTAACACAGTGTCCAGTCTCCTGAGTCTACTAGGCAACACAGTGTCCAGTCTCCCAGTCTACTAGGTAACACAGTGTCCAGTCTCCCAGTCTACTAGGTAACACAGTGTCCAGTCTCCCAGTCTACTAGGCAACACAGTGTCCAGTCTCCCAGTCTACTAGGTAACACAGTGTCCAGTCTCCCAGTCTACTAGGTAACACAGTGTCCAGTCTCCCAGTCTACTAGGTAACACAGTGTCCAGTCTCCCAGTCTACTAGGCAACACAGTGTCCAGTCTCCCAGTCTACTAGGTAACACAGTGTCCAGTCTCCCAGTCTACTAGGCAACACAGTGTCCAGTCTCCCAGTCTACTAGGTAACACAGTGTCCAGTCTCCCAGTCTACTAGGTAACACAGTGTCCAGTCTCCCAGTCTACTAGGTAACACAGTGTCCAGTCTCCCAGTCTCCCAGTCTACTAGGTAACACAGTGTCCAGTCTCCCAGTCTCCCAGTCTACTAGGTAACACAGTGTCCAGTCTCCTAGTCTACCACTACTAGGTAACACAGTGTCCAGTCTCCCAGTCTACTAGGTAACACAGTGTCCAGTCTCCCAGTCTCCCAGTCTACTAGGTAACACAGTGTCCAGTCTCCTAGTCTACCACTACTAGGTAACACAGTGTCCAGTCTCCCAGTCTACTAGGTAACACAGTGTCCAGTCTCCCAGTCTACCACTACTAGGTAACACAGTGTCCAGTCTCCTAGTCTACCACTACTAGGTAACACAGTGTCCAGTCTACCACTACTAGGTAACACAGTGTCCAGTCTCCCAGTCTACTAGGTAACACAGTGTCCAGTCTCCCAGTCTACTAGAGTTATCGGGACAACATTTACATGATATTTACATGCAGAAGTCCTGCTACGTTGACCAATGAGGTAATACCATAGGGCTGATTCTCACTCTATAGAGTTATCGGGACAACATTTACATTTACATCATATTTACATACAGTTTTCAATTCACAGTAGCGTCACGATCCAAGAGACGGTTCAGCTCATTGGCTGAAAAGTATTCCTAGTTATCTACCAATTACCTTGTACCCCTGCCCATCGACTCGGTAATGGTACCCCGGGTATATGGGGCGGCAGGATAGCCTAGTGGTTAGAGAGTTGGACTAGTAACCGGAAGGTTGCAAGTTCAAACCCCCGAGCTGACAAGGTACAAATCTGTCGTTCTGCCCCTGAACAACTCACTGTTCCTAGGCCGTCATTGAAAATAAGAATTTGTTCTTAACTGACTTGCCTAGTTAAATAAAGGTTAAATAAAGGTTAAATAAAGGTAAAATAAAAAAATATATTAAAAAAATATAGCCAAATGATTGTTACTCATTGTATAGTTGTCAAGTAATGTTGGCCTATCAGGAATGAACTCTTACCCCTCTAATACGAATATAAAATACAGCAGGTCTACTTTACAACAAACCAGGCTTCTTTTCTATCAATATCATTAAATAACCACAGTAGTGGTCTAGTGTTACAACAAACCAGGCTTCTTTTGGTATCAATATCATTGGACCAGTAACCAGTGGCAGGTAGACTAGTGGTTAGAGTGTTGGGTCAGTAACCAGCAGGTAGCCTAGTGGTTAGAGTGTTGCCAGTAAGTAAGCCTTGTGGTTAGAGGTAGCCCAGCAGGTAGTGGTTAGAGTGTTGGGCCAGTAACCAGCAGGTAGCCTAGTGGTTAGAGTGTTGGGCCAGTAACCAGCAGGTAGCCTAGTGGTTAGATTTTAACCAGGAGTTTAACCAGGAGTTTAGCCAGGAGTTTAAAACCATATGACCTGATTAGAAACAATCTGGTCCCGTCAACTGATGTGTTACTATGTTGTACCCAGAGTTTTCCCTGGTTAGGTTAGCTTGCCAGAATAGGGAAAACTCTGGGCCCCAGGAAAACACCCCCAGCCCCCACCAATCTGGGACCTGTGGTGCCACCTCTGAAATCACCAGACAATGTTACATATGAGAAAACATATTCTGTTTGAATGATCTCTTATCTCAACATGTTGACTTAGTTTGACTTGCGTATCTAAACATTTTTGACTAACATGTCTCTACATTTTTGGGCTTCCATAGATTTACGTGGCTCAGTGCAGCCGGCAGGCAGGCGGCAGCTACTGCGACGATTTCAGAATTTACAGTAACAGGCTCTTACTGTAATTTCAGAATGTACAGTAACAGGCTCTTACCTAATTTCAGAATTTACAGTAACATGCTCTTACTGTAATTTCAGAATGTACAGTAACAGGCTCTTACTGTAATTTCAGAATGTACAGTAACATGCTCTTACTGTAATTTCAGAATGTACAGTAACAGGCTCTTACTGTAAGTTCAGAATGTACAGTAACAGGCTCTTACTGTAATTTCAGAATGTACAGTAACAAGCTCTTACTGTAATTTCAGAATGTACAATAACAAGCTCTTACTGTAATTTCAGAATGTACAGTAACAGGCTCTTACCCTAATTTCAGAATTTACAGTAACATGCTCCTACTGTAATTTCAGAATGTACAGTAACAGGCTCTTACTGTAATTTCAGAATGTACAATAACACGCTCTTACTGTAATTTCAGAATGTACAGTAACAGGCTCTTACTGTAATTTCAGAATGTACAATAACACGCTCTTACTGTAATTTCAGAATGTACAGTAACAGGCTCAGGGGAAAAACTCAATAAAACAAGACTCAAATGTAGGGAAAATGTCTATACATTTCAGCTGTTTCAAAAAGCTTCCTCTGCTCTTACAGTTTTCCCTGAAAACGAGTGTTGAGCGGGACAAGACCATTCTGTTTCCAACGTCCTGCTCGGCAGGCGGGGAGCAACTGTCTGGCGAGTGTGGTGCTCGACCTCCGGAGGTAGCTCGCCAGACGTTTACACGACAGTATTGTCTCTCTGAAGAACCTCTAGAAAATGTCCCTTTGCTATCGTCAATAGTCCGTCCGTCCCCGTTGCCCAACTCCCTCCCTCGCTCCCAGCCCTCCAAGACACAGACCAGTTGGGGGACGTACATTTAAGCCCCTAGGAGCTTTATTAATTAAGAGCATTAGAGACGGAAAAGTACCAGGCTTGAGTCCAAAATGGCACCCTGTTCCCTAACACAGTTTTTGAGGGATTCCCTATGGGCCTGGGTCAAACGTAGTGCACTATATAGGGAATAGGCTACCATTTAGGACGTATCCCCAGCCTCATCCACCCTCCTCCATCTCCAGAAGGGATGAATCAGCGTAGTTTTTACTCAGCAACAGGCAGCAGTAGCCAGGCTTTAGCAGAGTGGGTTTGCGTCCCAAACGGCATCTTATTCCCTATATAGTGCACTACCTTTGACCTGGGACCATAGAGCTCTGGTCAAAAGTAGTGCACTATGTAGGGAATAGGGGGGCCGTTAGGGATATAGTTTAGATGTCAGACTGCCAAATCCACATTTTCACTCGCTCTGAATAGTGTGTCGTCCATCTCCTCCCATCTGTCTCTTCCAGCTCTCTCCTCATCTGTCTCTCCTCTCTCTCTCTCTCTCTCTCTCTCTCTCTCTCTCTCTCTCTCTTTCTCTGTCTCTGTCTCTGTCTCTGTCTCTCTCTCTCTCTCTCTCTGTCTCTGTCTCTGTCTCTGTCTCAGTCTCTCTTTCTTCTCTGGTCTTTCTGTCTCTCTCTCCCTGTCTCTCTCTCTCTCTCTCTCTCTCTCTCTCTCTGTCTCTGTCTCTGTCTCTGTCTCTGTCTCATGTCTCTCTCTTTCTGGTCTCTGTCTCTCTCTCTGTCTCTCTCTCTGTCTCTCTCTCTCTCTCTCTCTCTCTCTCTCTCTCTATGTCTCTCTCTGTCTCTATGTCTCAGTCTCTCTGTCTCTGTCTCTGTCTCTCTCTCTGTCTCTGTCTCAGTCTCTCTGTCTCTCTCTGTGTCTCTCAGTCTCTCTCTATGTCTCAGTCTCTCATGTCTCTCTTTCTCAGTCTCTGTCTCTGTCTCTGTCTCTGTCTCAGTCTCTCTCTTTCTTCTCTGGTCTTTCTGTCTCTCTCTCCCTGTGCATCTCTCTCTCTCTCTTTCTCTCTCTCTTCCTTTCTCCCCATCATGCCAGGTTACAGATGCAGTCAAAGTCAGTCAACAGTCATTCAGTCAGTCAGTCAGTCAGTCAGTCATTCAGTCAGTCAGTCAGTCAGTCATTCAGTCAGTCAGTCAGTCAGTCAGTCAGTCAGTCAGTCAGTCAGTCAGTCAGTCAGTGTGTGTTCCTTCACTCTGTTGGCAGGCCACATGACAGCCAGATTGATACTCACTGTGAGATCTGGCTGTAGAGAGCGGTGGTGAGGATGGGTGTTGGGCTATGTGTGTGTAGTCCCTCTCCTCTCCATGGAAACAAACCCAACCCTGGTGTGTTACAATCCCTAGTGTTATCCAACCTGACTCCCCTCTCCTCTCCATGGAAACAAACCCAACCCTGGTGTGTTACAATCCCTAGTGTTATCCAACCTGACTCCCCTCTCCTCTCCATGGAAACATGTGTTTGTGCTCTGTTGTTACTAGGTCTAGACCGTGGACCAGGATCCACTACTCTGTTGTTACCTGATCTCTAGACCGTGGACCAGGATCCACTACTCTGTTGTTACTAGGTGTAGACCATGGACCAGGATCCACTACTCTGTTGTTACTAGGTTTAGACCATGGACCAGGATCCACTACTCTGTTGTTACTTGATCTCTAGACCGTGGACCAGGATCCACTACTCTGTTGTTACTAGGTTTAGACCATGGACCAGGATCCACTACTCTGTTGTTACTAGGTTTAGACCGTGGACCAGGAACCACTACTCTGTTGTTACTAGGGTTAGACCGTGGACCAGGATCCACTACTCTGTTGTTACTAGATCTCTAGACTGTGGACCAGGATCCACTACTCTGTTGTTACTAGTGCTGAGACAGCTCCATACCGGCTGACCATCCATTCTGAGGCGGTACAACAATGTGACCACACAGTACAGTAGAGCTCCATCACATGTAATATGGTTAACTCAGTCAGTATTCTCATCAGGTTAACTCAGTCAGTATTCTCATCAGGTTAACTCAGTCAGTCAGGTTAACTCATCAGGTTCACAGTCAGTATTCTCATCAGGTTAACTCAGTCAGTATTCTCATCAGGTTAACTCATCAGGTTAACTCAGTCAGTATTCTCATCAGGTTAACTCATCAGGTTAACTCAGTCAGTATTCTCATCAGGTTAACTCAGTCAGTATTCTCATCAGGTTAACAGTCAGTATTCTCATCAGGTTAACTCAGTCAGTATTCTCATCAGGTTAACTCAGTCAGTATTCTCATCAGGTTAACTCAGTCAGTATTCTCATCAGGTTAACTCAGTCAGTATTCTCATCAGGTTAACTCAGTCAGTATTCTCATCAGGTTAACTCAGTCAGTATTCTCATCAGGTTAACTCAGTCAGTATTCTCATCAGGTTAACTCAGTCAGTATTCTCATCAGGTTAACTCAGTCAGTATTCTCATCAGGTTAACTCAGTCAGTATTCTCATCAGGTTAACTCAGTCAGTATTCTCATCAGGTTAACTCAGTCAGTATTCAGTATTCATCAGGTTAACTCATCAGGTTAACTCTGCCAGTATTCTCATCAGGTTAACTCAGTCAGTATTCTCATCAGGTTAACTCAGTCAGTATTCTCATCAGGTTAACTCATCAGGTTAACTCAGTCAGTATTCTCATCAGGTTAACTCAGTCAGTATTCTCATCAGGTTAACTCAGTCAGTATTCTCATCAGGTTGACTCAGTCAGTATTCTCATCAGGTTAACTCAGTCAGTATTCTCATCAGGTTAACTCAATCAGTATTCTCATCAGGTTAACTCATCAGGTTAACTCTGCCAGTATTCTCATCAGGTTAACTCAGTCAGTATTCTCATCAGGTTAACTCAGTCAGTATTCTCATCAGGTTAACTCATCAGGTTAACTCAGTCAGTATTCTCATCAGGTTAACTCAGTCAGTATTCTCATCAGGTTAACTCAGTCAGTATTCTCAGTCAGTATTCTCATCAGGTTAACTCAGTCAGTATTCTCATCAGGTTAACTCAGTCAGTATTCTCCATTGATGAAGGTGATCTGTTCTCCATCTGAAAAGAGTTGACCATATTGGTCTTCACGTGAAGGAAAGCAAACGAGCGTTTGATGTGTCAAAGCCAGTCAGACCCAGCCCTGCGTCTGGTAGGTTGAATATATCCTTACTAATAAAACAACTGTAATGTATATGGTCTGTGTGATACAGACTGACTGAAACAGAGAGGTCTTTCTCCCTGCTGACCCACCATATTTACTTTGTACTGGGAGGTTTGTACGGTTCCTAGACTGTAAACACGCAAGCACGCACGCACGCACGCACGCACACACACACACACACACACACACACACACACACACACACACACACACACACACACGGGGCACACACACACACACACACACACACACGTAGGCAGCATGCACACACACACACACACACACACACACACACACACACACACACACACACACACACACACACACACACACACACACACACACACACACACACACACACACACACACACACGTAGGCAAGCATGCGTGCACACTCACACTGAGAGTAATGAATCAGATGGTCTGGGCTCCATGTCACCACGGAAGAAAAGGAGCATTCAGCAGATGGAGGAGAGGAGGGATGGAGGGGGCAGGGGGTGAGGAGAGAAGGAGGGGGCAGGGGAAGAGGCGAGGAGGAGGGGGCAAGGGGTGAGGAGGGATGGAGGGGGCAGGGGGTGAGGAGAGAAGGAGGGGGCAGGGGTTGAGGAGAGAAGGAGGGGGCAGGGGGTGAGGAGAGGAGGAGGGGGGCAGGGGGTGAGGAGAGAAGGAGGGGGCAGGGGGTGAGGAGAGAAGGAGGGGGCAGGGGAAGAGGAGAGGAGGAAGGGGAGGAGGAGGGGGAGGGAGAGAGGGAGAGAGGAGAGGAGGGCTTGAGGGAGGAGGGGGATAGGAGAAGAGAGATGGAGAGGAGGAGGGGGTACTGTTGTGTCTCTGAGCCCTGTTCCTCATTGTAACCAACACCACTCCCAGGCTGTTGTGTCTCCTCTGAGCCCTCTGTGAGAGCCAGTTTCACCAAAACATCAGCGTTGGCGAGGCCTCTGGCCTCTGGGACTGGTGCCATTGTGCATCCGATGGCGTCGTTCATTAAAGCTTTGTGTTGTCAACAGCACCACAGTTGAGGGTTTTGCCACATTACTGTATAATGTGTTATGGGTAAAACTCTTTGGATCAAATCATCTCTAGGCCCAAGTACTATCATGGTATTATGGTGATTGCTAGCAGCGTCCGTTGGGGTTAACTGTTTACTAGCTGTGTTAACCTTCTCCTCCTAGCGTTAACTAGCGTTAACTAGGGTTGAAGAGACTAAGGCCGGGGTTACATTCAAGCTGCGTAATAGTGCACTGTAACCAACTTTTAAAAGGGCTTTTCCCATTGGGCGGTATTTACCGTGACTACGATCTCCACAAACACCGCTTTTAAAAGGGCTTTTCCCATTGGCCAGTATTTACCGTGACTACGATCTCCACAAACACCGCTTTTAAAAGGGCTTTTCCCATTGGGCGGTATTTACCGTGACTACGATCTCCACAAACACCGCTTTTAAAAGGGCTTTTCCCATTGGGCGGTATTTACCGTGACTACGATCTCCACAAACACCGCTTTTAAAAGGGCTTTTCCCATTGGCCAGTATTTACCGTGACTACGATCTCCGCAAACACGTAAATATCGCTTTTAAAAGGGCTTTTCCCATTGGGCAGTATTTACCATGACTACGATCTCCACAAACACTGCTTTTAAAAGGGCTTTTCCCATTGGGCGGTATTTACCATGACTACGATCTCCGCAAACACGTAAATATCGCTTTTAAAAGGGCTTTTCCCATTGGGCAGTATTTACCATGACTACGATCTCCACAAACACCGCTTTAAAAGGGCTTTTCCCATTGGGCGGTATTTACCGTGACTACGATCTCCGCAAACACCGCTTTTAAAAGGGCTTTTCCCATTGGGCGGTATTTACCGTGACTACGATCTCCGCAAACACCGCTTTTAAAAGGGCTTTTCCCATTGGCCAGTATTTACCATGACTACGATCTCCGCAAAAACACGTAAACATGGCTTTTAAAAGCTGCATTGTGGATGGCGCTCCAAGGATGGAATCCTGGCCATGAAGTGTCTTTCTCCCAGGCCACAGCAGAGAAGAACAGGGTGAGGTTAAGATTGGTCAGACCAGACTAGACGAGAGCAGAGCAAGGTTAAGATTGGTCAGACCAGACTAGATGAGAGCAGAGCCAGGTTAAGATTGGTCAGACCAGACTAGATGAGAGCAGAGCCAGGTTAAGATTGGTCAGACCAGACTAGATGAGAGCAGAGCCAGGTTAAGATTGGTCAGACCAGACTAGATGAGAGCAGAGCCAGGTTAAGATTGGTCAGACCAGACTAGATGAGAGCAGAGCCAGGTTAAGATTGGTCAGACCAGACTAGACGAGAGCAGAGCCAGGTTAAGATTGGTCAGACCAGACTAGACGAGAGCAGAGCAGAGCCAGGTTAAGATTGGTCAGACCAGACTAGACGAGAGCAGAGCCAGGTTAAGATTGGTCAGACCAGACTAGACGAGAGCAGAGCAAGGCGAGTTTAAGATGGCTTAGACCAGACTAGATGAGAGCAGAGCAAGGTTAAGATGGCTTAGACCAGACTAGACGAGAGCAGAGCAAGGTTAAGATGGCTTAGACCAGACTAGACGAGAGCAGAGCAAGGTTAAGATTGGTCAGACCAGACTAGACGAGAGCAGAGCAAGGTTAAGATTGGTCAGACCAGACTAGATGAGAGCAGAGCAAGGTTAAGATTGGTCAGACCAGACTAGACGAGAGCAGAGCAAGGCGAGTTTAAGATGGCTTAGACCAGACTAGATGAGAGCAGAGCAAGGTTAAGATGGCTTAGACCAGACTAGACGAGAGCAGAGCAAGGCGAGTTTAAGATGGCTTAGACCAGACTAGATGAGAGCAGAGCAAGGTTAAGATTGGTCAGACCAGACTAGACGAGAGCAGAGCAAGGCGAGTTTAAGATGGCTTAGACCAGACTAGATGAGAGCAGAGCAAGGTTAAGATTGGTCAGACCAGACTAGACGAGAGCAGAGCAAGGCGGGTTTAAGATGGCTTAGACCAGACTAGATGAGAGCAGAGCAAGGTTAAGATGGCTTAGACTAGACTAGATGAGAGCAGAGCAAGGTTAAGATGGCTTAGACCAGACTAGATGAGAGCAGAGCAAGGTTAAGATGGCTTAGACCAGACTAGATGAGAGCAGAGCTGTGCCAGGTTAAGATTGGTCAGACCAGACTAGACGAGAGCAGAGCAGAGCCAGGGTAAGATGAGTTAGACCAGACTAGACGAGAGCAGAGCGGAGCCAGGTTAAGATGGCTTAGACCAGACTAGATGAGAGCAGAGCAGAGCCAGGTTAAGATCAGTTAGACCAGACTAGATGAGAGCAGAGCAGAGCCAGGTTAAGATCAGTTAGACCAGACTAGACGAGAGCAGAGCCAGGTTAAGATGAGTTAGACCAGACTAAACGAGAGCAGAGCCAGGTTAAGATGAGTTAGACCAGACTAAACGAGAGCAGAGCCAGGTTAAGATGGCTTAGACCAGACTAAACGAGAGCAGAGCGGAGCCAGGGTAAGATGAGTTAGACCAGACTAGACGAGAGCAGAGCAGAGCCAGGGTAAGATGAGTTAGACCAGACTAGACGAGAGCAGAGCAGAGCCAGGGTAAGATGAGTTAGACCAGACTAGACGAGAGCAGAGCAGAGCCAGGTTAAGATGAGTTAGACCAGACTAGACGAGAGCAGAGCAGAGCCAGGGTAAGATGAGTTAGACCAGACTAGAGAGAGCAGAGCCAGGTTAAGATGAGTTAGACCAGACTAGATGGAGCAGAGCCAGGTTAAGATGAGTTAGATAGACTACTAGAGGGCTAGTTAATCCTATTGATCATGGGACTGTTTCATCGTGTTCACAGTGATTACACTCTAACTGCTACTCCATTAAAGAAAGGACTTGTGTGCTGAGGAAGACTGGATGTATAAACACAGGACATCTGGCCTTTTACGTTGTCTTGTTGTTTCTTCGAGGTTTTCTCTGTTCCTCATGCTATAAATTGGCTTTAACTAGCTACAGTATATATGTGACTATAATGGATATAAACAGTGTTTTAACTAGCTACAGTATATATGTGACTATAATGGATATAAACAGTGTTTTAACTAGCTACAGTATATATGTGACTATAATGGATATAAACAGTGTTTTAACTAGGTACAGTATATATGTGACTATAATGGATATAAACAGTGTTTTAACTAGCTACAGTATATATGTGACTATAATGGATATAAACAGTGTTTTAACTAGCTACAGTATATATGTGACTATAATGGATATAAACAGTGTTTTAACTAGCTACAGTATATATGTGACTATAATGGATATAAACAGTGTTTTAACTAGCTACAGTATATATGTGACTATAATGGATATAAACAGTGTTTTAACTAGCTACAGTATATATGTGACTATAATGGATATAAACAGTGTTTTAACTAGCTACAGTATATATGTGACTATAATGGATATAAACAGTGTTTTAACTAGCTACAGTATATATGTGACTATAATGGATATAAACAGTGTTTTAACTAGGTACAGTATATATGTGACTATAATGGATATAAACAGTGTTTTAACTAGCTACAGTATATATGTGACTATAATGGATATAAACAGTGTTTTAACTAGCTACAGTATATATGTGACTATAATGGATATAAACAGTGTTTTAACTAGCTACAGTATATATGTGACTATAATGGATATAAACAGTGTTTTAACTAGCTACAGTATATATGTGACTATAATGGATATAAACAGTGTTTTAACTAGCTACAGTATATATGTGACTATAATGGATATAAACAGTGTTTTAACTAGCTACAGTATATATGTGACTATAATGGATATAAACAGTGTTTTAACTAGCTACAGTATATATGTGACTATAATGGATATAAACAGTGACTATAATTATAAACAGTGTTTTAACTAGCTACAGTATATATGTGACTATAATGGATATAAACAGTGTTTTAACTAGCTACAGTATATATGTGACTATAATGGATATAAACAGTGTTTTAACTAGCTACAGTATATATGTGACTATAATGGATATAAACAGTGTTTTAACTAGCTACAGTATATATGTGACTATAATGGATATAAACAGTGTTTTAACTAGCTACAGTATATATGTGACTATAATGGATATAAACAGTGTTTTAACTAGCTACAGTATATATGTGACTATAATGGATATAAACAGTGTTTTAACTAGCTACAGTATATATGTGACTATAATGGATATAAACAGTGTTTTAACTAGCTACAGTATATATGTGACTATAATGGATATAAACAGTGTTTTAACTAGCTACAGTATATATGTGACTATAATGGATATAAACAGTGTTTTAACTAGCTACAGTATATATGTGACTATAATGGATATAAACAGTGTTTTAACTAGCTACAGTATATATGTGACTATAATGGATATAAACAGTGTTTTAACTAGCTACAGTATATATATATGTGACTATAATGGATATAAACAGTGTTTTAACTAGCTACAGTATATATGTGACTATAATGGATATAAACAGTGTTTTAACTAGCTACAGTATATATGTGACTATAATGGATATAAACAGTGTTTTAACTAGCTACAGTATATATGTGACTATAATGGATATAAACAGTGTTTTAACTAGCTACAGTATATAGTAAACAGTGTTTTAACTAGCTACAGTATATATGTGACTATAATGGATATAAACAGTGTTTTAACTAGCTACAGTATATATGTGACTATAATGGATATAAACAGTGTTTTAACTAGCTACAGTATATATGTGACTATAATGGATATAAACAGTGTTTTAACTAGCTACAGTATATATGTGACTATAATGGATATAAACAGTGTTTTAACTAGCTACAGTATATATGTGACTATAATGGATATAAACAGTGTTTTAACTAGCTACAGTATATATGTGACTATAATGGATATAAACAGTGTTTTAACTAGCTACAGTATATATGTGACTATAATGGATATAAACAGTGTTTTAACTAGCTACAGTATATATGTGACTATAATGGATATAAACAGTGTTTTAACTAGCTACAGTATATATGTGACTATAATGGATATAAACAGTGTTTTAACTAGCTACAGTATATATGTGACTATAATGGATATAAACAGTGTTTTAACTAGCTACTATAATGGATATATATGTACAGTATATATGTGACTATAATGGATATAAACAGTGTTTTAACTAGCTACAGTATATATGTGACTATAATGGATATAAACAGTGTTTTAACTAGCTACAGTATATATGTGACTATAATGGATATAAACAGTGTTTTAACTAGCTACAGTATATATGTGACTATAATGGATATAAACAGTGTTTTAACTAGCTACAGTATATATGTGACTATAATGGATATAAACAGTGTTTTAACTAGCTACAGTATATATGTGACTATAATGGATATAAACAGTGTTTTAACTAGCTACAGTATATATGTGACTATAATGGATATAAACAGTGTTTTAACTAGCTACAGTATATATGTGACTATAATGGATATAAACAGTGTTTTAACTAGCTGTTTTAACTAGTATATATGTGACTATAATGGATATAAACAGTGTTTTAACTAGCTACAGTATATATGTGACTATAATGGATATAAACAGTGTTTTAACTAGCTACAGTATATATGTGACTATAATGGATATAAACAGTGTTTTAACTAGCTACAGTATATATGTGACTATAATGGATATAAACAGTGTTTTAACTAGCTACAGTATATATGTGACTATAATGGATATAAACAGTGTTTTAACTAGCTACAGTATATATGTGACTATAATGGATATAAACAGATATAAACAGTTTTAACTAGCTACAGTATATATGTGACTATAATGGATATAAACAGTGTTTTAACTAGCTACAGTATATATGTGACTATAATGGATATAAACAGTGTTTTAACTAGCTACAGTATATATGTGACTATAATGGATATAAACAGTGTTTTAACTAGCTACAGTATATATGTGACTATAATGGATATAAACAGTGTTTTAACTAGCTACAGTATATATGTGACTATAATGGATATAAACAGTGTTTTAACTAGCTACAGTATATATGTGACTATAATGGATATAAACAGTGTTTTAACTAGCTACAGTATATATGTGACTATAATGGATATAAACAGTGTTTTAACTAGCTACAGTATATATGTGACTATAATGGATATATGTGACTATAATGGATATAAACAGTGTTTTAACTAGCTACAGTATATATGTGACTATAATGGATATAAACAGTGTTTTAACTAGCTACAGTATATATGTGACTATAATGGATATAAACAGTGTTTTAACTAGCTACAGTATATATGTGACTATAATGGATATAAACAGTGTTTTAACTAGCTACAGTATATATGTGACTATAATGGATATAAACAGTGTTTTAACTAGCTACAGTATATATGTGACTATAATGGATATAAACAGTGTTTTATGTGACTAGCTACAGTATATATGTGACTATAATGGATATAAACAGTGTTTTAACTAGCTACAGTATATATGTGACTATAATGGATATAAACAGTGTTTTAACTAGCTACAGTATATATGTGACTATAATGGATATAAACAGTGTTTTAACTAGCTACAGTATATATGTGACTATAATGGATATAAACAGTGTTTTAACTAGCTACAGTATATATGTGACTATAATGGATATAAACAGTGTTTTAACTAGCTACAGTATATATGTGACTATAATGGATATAAACAGTGTTTTAACTAGCTACAGTATATATGTGACTATAATGGATATAAACAGTGTTTTAACTAGCTACAGTATATATGTGACTATAATGGATATAAACAGTGTTTTAACTAGCTACAGTATATATGTGACTATAATGGATATAAACAGTGTTTTAACTAGCTACAGTATATATGTGACTATAATGGATATAAACAGTGTTTTAACTAGCTACAGTATATATGTGACTATAATGGATATAAACAGTGTTTTAACTAGCTACAGTATATATGTGACTATAATGGATATAAACAGTGTTTTAACTAGCTACAGTATATATGTGACTATAATGGATATAAACAGTGTTTTAACTAGCTACAGTATATATGTGACTATAATGGATATAAACAGTGTTTTAACTAGCTACAGTATATATGTGACTATAATGGATATAAACAGTGTTTTAACTAGTACAGTATATATGTGACTATAATGGATATAAACAGTGTTTTAACTAGCTACAGTATATATGTGACTATAATGGATATAAACAGTGTTTTAACTAGCTACAGTATATATGTGACTATAATGGATATAAACAGTGTTTTAACTAGCTACAGTA